>NW_003307608.1:249847-320456 GCF_000143455.1 Volvox carteri f. nagariensis
GGCGGCGGCGGCGGTGGCGGCGGCGGCGGAAGCACGATGCATGACACGGATGAGGACCCGGTTAGGCAGGAGCTCTCGGTCACCTCCGTGGTGAGGTAATAACCTTGCAGAGACGATGGGCAAGGGTCGTTTGGAGGCAGTAAAAAGCTGTTAAACTCAGCCAACGCGCCAGAATCCATCCAATCCTGCATTAGTTGACCGTCTTCCGCTGAGAAGAAGCTTCCACAGACTCGAATTTCGGTTGCCGTGCAAGGCTCTGGGGTGAAAGGCACCAGCATTCTAGCGTCAAGGGCATCCGCCTGCAGAACAAGGGCCAAGAAGTTCGGGATTTCCTTATGCACGGATTTACCAGCTGCAACGAAACTGCAATCAAGGTTCAATATGCGCGTGTTGCACGTGGTGAGATAGCACATGGCAGTGTTCACTCAGAGGTCGTGTTTTGGTGCGTGGCTTAAAAAATGGAATTTTCCTGCTGGCGAATGCGAATGCCGCCCAAAACTTCCTAAAACCGCCTAAAACCCGTTCCTGTTGAACGCCTTCACACCTCCACCGCCTTTCCCGCCAACACACAATGGACTTTCGAGGACTCGCGTAACCCGCTACCGCCGCACTGCACCTAACGGGGACACGGCAGGGCCGACAAAATGATATCAATTTGCTCGTACGTTTCATCCACCACTCCACTTTCTTGCCGTACACCAGCATGCCATGCTGTTTTCCGTCGTACCTGCGCGTTCAGCTCGTCCACCAAGAAGAAATGTAGGTCTTGGCAAGCGGTCTGCGAAAAGTTAAACTTGCCGCCAGGGGGCACGTACGACAAATATGTACGAACGCAAACGCTGCAGGTTGGCGGCGGCCGCGGTGCACGCTTCTTAGGCGGCGGGGGTGGCGGGGGGGGTGGCGGCGGAGGCGGAGGCGGCGGTGGCGGCGGGGCATGCTTGACCAGCGGTGGCGGCGGCGAAGCCCGGTATGCCGGCTCGATCCTAGTGAAAGGCTGGACAGGACAGCAGTCGAACGGGTCGGCGTTGAAAATTGCCAACTTGCAATTCCCAGACGCCGGCCAACACCAAGAATGCAACTCCGCGCATTTATCTGCAATTCCAATGCAAATGCTCTGGCCACGAGTGTTGGTCTGCGATAACCGCATATTCGTGATCTTCAGATCGATCCGCGGCGGGTTCGCTAACGCGTACGACGGACCCCATGTGATCGACTTATTGGATCCCTGGTACTCGATGAACTGTAAGGAGTCCCGGCAGCCCAGCACTGCACAGTACGGCACGACAAGTGTACGGCGAAGCAGTACGGCAGGGTTAAGAATATCAGGAGAAAACAAAACAAATCACCGGGAGAGTTGGGAAGGGTGAAGGCAGAAAGAAAGCGGCCCATGACAGCGGCGTCAGCTGGAAAGGAGACAGTGACGCAGCCGTTAGATAAAAACACCGTCTTGACGTGGTCGCCAGCGAGCATCACCCACGCTGCGAGCGCTAACACGGTCTTGTGCTGCTATTGCTATTGTTAATTGCTATTGCTGCCTCAACTCCGGTACGTTGCTGCCTAAAACACCGCCGCCTCACGCGGCCAGGTTGGTTGGTATCCCTGTGGGGTTGCTAGCGGAATAGCACCCTCGTCATGCCGTCGAGGATCCCCGCTGAACTCTTTATTAAGTTAACGCTGTTGCCCTCATGCCCCGCTGGCATCAGCAGTAGCAGTAGCAGTAGCAGTAGTGAAATGAGCATGTGAAATGGGTGGTGCAAAATGCAGCCGCTGGTGCCGCTGGTGCTAGCGTGAATGAAGGCACAGCCGCAGTGAGTCCCAGCCGTGTGCGTCATCCTTTGGGGTCGGGTGAAGGATCGTCGCCGCTGCATCGCTTTGCCGCTGCCTCGGCCGCTGCCAATCCCGCTGCCGCCGCCTCGGCCGCCGCTGTTCCCGCGCCGCCGCCGCCACTACCGTATCTCCCAAGTGCCAAGCCCCGAGATCCCCCGTGCCGATGGAATGACACCGCCAATCAAGTTTTTGACCCCTCCGACGATCCAGCTGCACCTCCACCCCCATAACAGGCCGCAAGGAGGTCATGAAGGGATCGTGGCTGGCGGCGATGAAGCTCCCCCCCCACCTCGACGATACCAACCGCCATCACCACCGCCGCCGCCGCTGTGACAGGTCTACTCGGAACGGACTAGCGGCTGGTCAGGCCCTTCCTGTCTTCCGACTGACTTCTGCGCGACCTTCATACCGCTCCCGCCTTTCTGCAGTACACGCTGCAGCCTCCCTCCGAGTGTTCGATCACATTGCAGTTCAGAGGAGACCCCCTTCTTTCTTGTCCCTCCATGCACTTTGTGGGCAGGCTGACTGCTCCGCCTATGTGTGAGCACATTGGCACAACTTTCTTACCTACTACCTACCTACTTTTTACCTTAGGATTAGCGATGTGCGCTTTCAGTAAGGGCAAAGGACCGGAAGAAAAACACGATTCGAAGATGCCCGAGCGCAATTCATCAGCCAAGCAGGCTGGCTGGCTGGCTCGCAGGCAGGCTCGTGGAAATCCTCATTCTCCAAGATCCCTGGACCTTCACGAGAATGTCCTCCAACAAAACCTGAACAAGGGCTTTCTTTTCCTGAGAAACGCCCAACGTCGGCGGGGCCCCACGGGGAATCCGGGACCTAAAACCACGAAAACCTTTAAAACCGATCCAGATGGATCGGACTCGCCATTACAAGTTGTCCTGTTGCCCTGACCCAGCATGACCCAAAACCCCCCAAACCACGAAATCCAAGCACTCTAACCCCCGCGCAGCCACACTCACTAAATGGAAACTCCAGTTTGTAGAAGTTCATGTAGCAGCAAGGGTTGTCGATTTGGCAAGGTACGATATCGAACGTGAAGCAAAACTTGCTGCCTCCAGTGTACGGCACCATGCCGGTGAAATAGGCACGGTACGGCGATGCCCTGACGTCTCGCTCGCAGTTGCAATCCGGAAAGCTGGGAATGGACAAGAGGGAGGGAAGGTTGGACAAGCAAAGGGCAAAATAAGGAAAAGTGGATACGAGTGTGCGGATTGGAGGCTAAGGAGGGCTGTGTCTTACAGGCGCAATAGTGTAAACACCGGCCCTACCACGTTTGCCACAAGCAGTGTTACATTTTTACACGTTCAAACACTTCCTGTCGCAGATCAGTTTGGCATAACAACACGTAATAAGCCAAACAGCACTCTGGTTGTTGTTGGGGTGCGGTTGCAGCTGCTTCTGTAGCTACGACAATGGTTGCCAGAATACGTGCAACATTGGAACTCCGTCCCCTCATGGATTGGATGTCCGAAGCAGCCCCCAAACTCCTGCACGGCTCCCCGGGTTCCCATTCCCTAACCATTTCCTATCTCCGATCGAGGCAGAAATGGCGATAAGATCCAGTGCCGGCGGAAGTACTGGCTTACAAGGCAGGATCCGGACTCAACGTGATCCGCTGCGCTTTTAAGCTGAAGCTGTTGATCAGTATGATCGAGAGACCTATGCGTTGAATCGCCACACAGCTTTTGTATTCAACTTACGATCCCAATCCCACAGGCCAGTAATACTCACAGTGGATTTGCATTTTGAGCCTTCGTGTTTTGACCTGTGGGGTTTGGATGGACAGAACACGCGTCAGGTAAAGATCGCGTCCCCCCGATTAGGGAGTAGAAGGTCTAAAGAGCTTTTCGCGAGTCCAGGGTAGGCTAGAGAAGACGCAACCCAGGCCTACAAAACGTCATGGTATTACACGAGGATGCAGCTTGACAAGAGCTTGGAGGTGGGGCATATCGCATGTTTGGAAAGGAAGTTTAGGCTCGCATGTGTGCACCATTTCAAAATCAGCGAACGCAGAACAAGAGCGACTGCAGGAAATTCGATCGGAAGGAGAACGTAGTAACTATTCTCCTGTGCCTTCTTCCTCCCCAACAAAGAAAAGCTAGGCGACAGGAAACGACAAAGCAGTACAATGTGTTTGAGCGGCATCATGCGGAAACTCGTGACCCATCCTGCTTGGCAAGTACCTTTTGCATGGATGATAAAAATTGATACGCAACAGAAGCACAGCAGCAGCAGGCGCGCCATGGTTCCTGCACGCCTGGACAGTCATGAACGCCAGGAAAGCAGCTGTGTTTCACAATCCATTCACAAAGCACATAATAGAACATTTGCCACACGAAGATGAATACTTCAATCCTCCCGTGCAAAAAATGCGGTGGTTCGGAAACACCTTTCTGGCGATTGCCCGGCCAGAAGCTCATACAGCAAAGCATGAGTGCACTTTAGATATCAAACTCAAGAATCATATAAAACATTGTTATTTATAACAAGCATCGCCTTGTGAACTTGGCAGATGCAAAGGGCCGACGAAGGCATGCAGTATACTAGCAGCGCGAAACCGCGAACCTAAGCTGCCATGCCCACATCATTTGAGACATACCTGCCGCCTGTATAAATTTCTGCTGCTCAGGAAGCTCCGAAATGCAGATTATGTGGACGTTACTCGTGCAGCCCCATAGTCAGCCTTCCACCGAGAATTGTGGGTTCGAGCGATGTTCAAGGTATCTAATGGAATAAGAAGCTGATTTAGGTTTGGTATGAAATTTCGGGCCGTGGTGTTTCAGCCCTTTTTTTGCGGAGGATTGACGATGGAGGTCCCAGGTGCTTCAATAGACAGCATGTGTCCCACGCCCCATGAAGGTCCAGTGTCCTAAGGACTAGCTTTCCTGCCTGGTCGCTCAATCTCGGGGTTTGCCGGTTTGTGCCCACCATCTTTTCCTTAGGGGCCTTACACAAGTTCGGCGGGCGTCCTTGTCGCTGATTCATGCACCGTATTAAGCATTAAACAACACTAAATTGATCCTTTTATGATTCTGCCAGATCCCTGGCTGGAGGGGCGCGTGTGCGCTCGAGAGCCTTTTGCCCGGTCCTCATAGATTGGCTGAAGTTGACTACACACTGCTTGTTACGTTGAAAATCAGTAGGAACCGTTCATGATTCATCTTTTCTGCTGCCTACATACGTGAGCGTGCTCCAAAGAATTTCTGCGGTCAGTACCTGCCATAGTAACAACCGCCTCGATCAATTCGAGCATACTGAAACCACGCTAACTGTGTTATCCTCGCCAGCTGACCTTCCTGCCATTACACCAAATAGCAACGCCATTCGGGACACCATACTCGCGCCTTCCTATTTCTGTGAAGCGCTTGTATACGATGTGCACAGGACATGGCCATTTATCAGACGCAACGAACATTATATCAAAACAATTCGCAGCTATTCATAACATAAAAGAAGATCTCGGTCAGGCACGTGTAGCAAAACCAAAAGTGCGCCGAGACATCGCATGCGTGCGCGCACGAGCCGCGAACATAAGTTCCGACGACCCGACGTATCCAAGACTGGCAGACACAACATGACGCCCAGTTGTTAAAATACACATATAATTTAACTGTAATGTAACACATTTCTTGATAACAATTCTCAAAGGCGAGCGCAAGCAACATCGCATCGTAGCCGAAGTCAACTGCCCTGTCGCGCGCTCCGACCAACTCTTCCCAGGCCCCACGCATTTGCTATCCGGCCTTCATGGGTTCCACTACAAGTTATAGAATTTATAACAGGATACAATACCAAGGTCTTTTGCTTTTGGCGGCCCGTCTGGCGCTTTACGATTAATCATAAATCATTCATCATGCGAGCGAGGCGAACAGGGTCGAACGATCCAAGGGACCCCTGCTAGATCAAAGACAGGACGTCCAGCTTGTTCATATGAGTTCACGGGTCGTTGAACCCAGTGTGTGGTTTTAAGGAAGCCTCACCATGATAACGTGCTCATTTTACTTCCAACCGCTGGCGGACTATCGCTGCCGAAATGCGACAACGACTGCCTCAACACGACGAAGGAGGCATGCAAGGTGACATCCGGAAAAAAGAACGCGAACGTCTCGATTTCGGAAGCAAAAGTGACCTAACGTGTAAAAAGAAGCTTCCAGCTGTTAGGAGCTTCCTAACTGACCGGCTTGAAACATACAGGCCCACGACCCGCCGTGGGCATTATGAGGCCGTATGCCGGCCTAGCCATTTATCTATCGGTTGTACTCAGGACCCACATAGGCGGATGGATGACACGACCCCAGATCCCACAAGGTTACAGGCCCCGTGTCGCGTTGCTACAAGCAACGTTGCCAGCCCTAGGCTAGATTGTAGAAGCGCGGCAAAGGTCTCATCTGTTCCAGTTCAGTTAATCTTATGAATGATAAGCTATGCTAGAGGTGCATAATGCTAATTGGCCAATCCTTAAGAATTCATCTGAGTCACGCTTGAATCACTCGTTGTGCTCCAAAACCACAGCGCTCATTTTCGTTTGTTCCTATCCCTGGTTCGTCTGCTCACATACTGCTCTGAACATACTGAACTCTGAACAGCCAAGTCTCTATTCTAAACGTCCTCCTAAACTAGTCAGTCCTGTCACTTGCTGACATATGTTCCGCTCCGCATCTCATCAAGAGCCAAGACCTCTTCGCGGACCAGTTGTATATGAAATAACGACGGCTTTCCTCTGGTCGTAGTTTTTTCCAGACGATGCTTGCTGTGTTAACCAAACTGACCAGCGACAAAGGCGCGCGGGCAAAACTCGTCGATGGTGGCAACTAGGATTCGCCGACGCCGCTTTCCTGTCTGAGTCGTAACCGGTAATGCAAAGCTGCAGGCACCGCAACATCAAGCACGTCTTGCTCCAAACCTCCACTCTCGGCCCATTTATTTCTCCCCTGCGAATGCCTCTGCTCACCCATGCCCCTTCCCGCCCCGATGCGGCCACAGGGCCCTCGGTTTTCGGTTCACTCCGCATAGCTTACCGCCTTACGGCCTCATCACTGTCGCCTGTGCGCCGTGACGAAGTTGACCGCTGGCTTGGTCCAATGCGCACAGCTATTGTTTTTAAGGCACCTAAAGGATGCGCGGAGCTGGCTTTTGTAAGAATAGTGAAAGATGCGCCGACGCGCGAAATGCGTTCGGTCCAGATGAAGCTGTACGGCGGCAAAGAAGTACTACGGGCGGTCACTGACGGTGCGTTGCAGTGCGGTGACCGCCGATATCCCCGTGGCGGGACTTATAACCCATCCTTAATAGCAATTCCTAATAAAACCCTAGGATACATTCCTATCCCTGACAACCTGGCGAAGGGGAGCGCGCGTTACCTGCCTGCCGGCCCTGGTCCACTCTTAGAATCCGGCACAGCAACATTGCGGCATACCGGAGCGTGCAATTAGATAGCGATAACGCTGATAAGAGGCAGGCCGGAAGGCGATTTCTGTCTTCATGAGGAAACTGCATGCATTGCGGCTTTGCGTTCCTGGGCCCCCGATACCGAGCTATGCAGCCACTGCTGCGACGGTTTTTAGTTGCAGGTCTGTTCGGTGTACGCGGAACTGTCATACCCCTCATATGGGGTTCAGATTTGGGGTTCGGGTGCCGTCCTTCAGTTACGTAGGAGTCCAGGACAGGTGCTTTCATAGGCGCTTTTACCTCGATCCAGATATGGATCCAACAGGGATGGACCCAACCTAAATCCAGTTCCTGTGGCGGATGGCAGGGGCAACAAGACCCCCACCGCCGTTGGTACTATTTTCGTAAACAGCGCCCGGGAATGTCACACTGGACGGATTGCGCGGCAGAGGTCGGGCACAGGATACGGATGGGAAAGAGTAGGATAGAAATGCGCACCTCCCCAGGATAAGGATGGAAGACAGAGGGCCCAGGATGGCGGCATATTTGCAAAGGGTCGACGTCAACCCACCAAGGATGAGGATGGCGGAGGATGAGGGGATGCAGTCAGCAGGGTGCGGCTGTTGGATACGAAAAGGTGTATGTGTATGTGTGGAATGTATATCCAACCGATAGGATGCATGCCCGACCCCCCAACCCCCCAGGATGCGAGGATGGAGCACCGCTCTGCATACCTCCTCACAGAAGACCGCCGTTTTTGGAAAACAAAATCCAGCAATCGGTACGAATGTATGGCATGCAACTTGAGCCTTTACACATATGACCCGTCACCAGCTCCACCTCACCAACTCTTGCATTCAGATGTCAATTGCCTGGTTGCTGCAGATGTCCGCTGCCCTGGGTCTCTTCTCGTTCACCTGCCTCATTGCGATGTTCGTTTCATGGCATGTTGGCGTGCTGGTCCATACGATGATCCGGCATCAATACCGCCTCCTGAAGATCGCCTTCCCCATCATCCAACCGTTATCCATCTTTACACCATCCATTCATCTCCAACTTCATCATCTCATATAGCGCCTGAAAGCGCCTGAAGAAAACTTACTGAAAGCGTCCGTGGGCGGCGGCTGCCGTGGCCATGGAACCATTGAACCTGTGCGGCATTGCTACTGCTACTGCCGCTGCTGCTGCGGATCATGCTGCACCGCGGACGAGGCACCGGCGGTGGCCCCGGCCCCGGTCACAGCCCTGCCTCCCGAGGTCACACCGCAGCATTTGTTAACAGCTTGCTGGATTACGGAGCTCGCTTCGGTCGAGGAATAAAGATGTGCACCATCATCGTCATTTCCGTCGTCCATGCTGCAATCATTAACGCACACGAGCTGCAAGGTTGTCACTGCCCAACCGACCACCAGATGCGCGCGGCAAGGCGGAGCAATGCGGCCTTCACGCATCCGGTCATACTAAAACATGCTGCAACCGAATTAGTTGCAGAACGCAACGGTAGCAAAGCGTGGCGCGTCAGGGGGCACCTCACAGCTCCAGGGTGGATACCCCTTTCTACCCACCTACCCCCTTCACCCCGTCCAACCTCCGGCATCTGCGTCATTCGTCAATGGTTCACCTTACCCCCCCCTTCAACCTCCGCGCTGTCCGTTGCTCACCGCCATCATCATCACCACCACCATCGCCGGTCGCTCGCTCCCTCCCGTCTCTCAGGCCTGGTGTACTTTCTTCACGCGGTCTGTTACCGCAGATGAGGATACCGGCAGAGCTGCATTCGCCGTGTCAATCTCCACCGCTACACCAACATAGCTGCCGTGCCATCTGCCGGCCTCTGTTCCCTACCCCCTGTAAGGGGCCTGGCTGTCTCACCCTGGGAACCAGGGTACCCCTCTGGGTACCAGGGGCGTTCATTCCATACCATATTCGATTTGGGTCACGACCTCCACTCGTCAACAGAGCTGCCCGCCTCTGTCGCCCCTGGGCCCCTTGCCTCACCCCCCCCCCGTCTCTCACTCCTTCATTCCCCGTGTATCCAGCTCCGCCTTCAGCCGAGCTGTGAAATCGTCGGCGACATTCTCATCCTCCCAATCCGCCTCCCAGAGAGGAGCCCCCTCGTCGTCCTTAGCGCCGTGCCATTCTGCAAAACAGAGGAGTTCACATTGGGTTTTGAACTAAACGCTGACGTGCACGATAAGGGAGTTAGGAGGGAAAGAGAGGAACAACGGCGACGACGGATTCAAGACTTGGCGGAGATTCAAGGCCAGTGACATTGGGGCTTGTAATTTTGGGGTTACTCCACCTCCACCAGCTCTCCGGGTTCAAAGTCAGAAGTTGGATTTTTAGGACTAGACATTTCAGAAACAGGGATGAGGAAAAAGAGCTTCGGGTTCGAGGACCCAGTAATGACTGCACCAGGAGAAAGCGTAGCTTGAGTTTAGAGGCTTTGGGAGATGTGGATCAAATGCTGGGTGGCGGTAAACCGGGGCTGTGGAGATGAATGGAGGTAAACGCCTTAGGATGCGTGTGTGTGTGGGGGGGGGGAGGAACTAAAGGGTTCCCCCTTCCCACCGGGCAACAGGAAGGAGGCTGAGAACAGGCGGGGTTGCAAGCAACGGTATGAGAACTGGCAGGAGTGGGAATCTGGCGCGAATCTCCGGAATTAGCAGTATGCGAATCACTTTACGGGAATGGCTCAAGGAAGGTTCTCAAGCAGCAGGACCATGACATAACAGACACTAGCAACTGCAGATGGCGGACACGGCGTGAGCCGAGCCGCACGTCGTCCTACGGATTAACGAGAGCAGTATTCGCACATGCGCCAGTGGACCAAACTTGGACCAACTTTTCACCCCAAATCTCACCTCCGTTGCCAAACTCCTACGTCGCGTAACAACCAGTTAAGGAGCCGGAGGGGACAGGCAGGGCAAGAGCGTCAGAGCACAGCGCACGGAAAGGAGGCAGCAAGGGAGGCTAAGCAGAACCCTTGTAGGGAACTGCATGGCCGCGTGAAACTTTCGGGAACTGTCTAAGGGTTTGAACTTGCCGCCCGTGCTATTTTGCGAGCCGAAAGAAGCATCCTGAGTATTTACCCCTTCGACGTGGCTTACTTCAAACAGGTCATCAGCTTCCAATAGGTCTGCGGCTGCTTCTTTCTTCTGCTGCTCTTTCGGTTGTTGCTCCGCGGTCTTGCTAGCGTCTGCTTTCTTGGATTCAACCATTATGCTCCGCCAAAAGTTGCAATTACCTTGTGTAATAGTAAGCTGAGAGTGCAGACAGAAAGCCAGCAAGACCGAACCGGTGCGCGCGAGATCCTCACGACGCGGAGGTCTGCTGCATATCTAAGCTAAATCTTTTATGAATAGTACAGGATCAATTAGTAACCACCACGCAATTCGTGGCCTATGATGGTTGCAGAGGCAAAGTTGAAGCACGAAGGCCCTTTGTACGGACATTGGGGAGATGCCCTTTCTGAGGCCTCAGGCAAATTAGTTCATCCACTGTGAATTGCAGCATTGCGCTTACACAATTTGAGGATAACTTTATATAATTGCTCCCATCGCGCCATGCACTTGTGCTAAGTCGCCAGAGCGAGTCTTTTGTAGGGAGTCGCCAACACAACCCAAAAATGTCACTCAGGAACACCCGTTGCAGTCGCACTTGCCCGTCGAAGGCTAGGCGTTCAGTTATTATCCGCGCGACGCTGCTGCGCCCTTCTGATGTAGTGACGCCGACGTCGCCTGCTCCAGCGGCGCCTCCCCTGTTGAAAGGCCGCGATGTAGAGGACTATGCCATGTGGCGCTGCATTGAAGCGCACCAAGGCCGCAAAATGAGCGTGCCTCGTGGCTTCAGATGGAGTGGTGGAGTGCTTGACCAGGCGTACGAGAAATGTGGGCAGGTTACCAGCGAGTATGCAAAGACCTTCTACTTGGGAACGCAACTAATGACTCCAGCTCAAGCCAAGGCGGTTTGGGCAGTCTACGTCTGGTGCCGACGAACAGACGAGCTGGTGGACGGGCCAAACGCATCCAGGATAACACCGAAGGTGGGCAGTCTGCTAGCGCGCTGATCCTCCCTGCTTTGTCCTTATCATCTTCACCCCGTGTAGGCTCTTGACCGCTGGGAGGAGCGGCTAGAAGCCTTGTTTAATGGGAAACCCTACGATGAATTGGACGCTGCGCTCACCGACACTGCATCGCGGTTTCCGCTTCACATCCAGCCATTCCGGGACATGATCGAAGGCATGCGCATGGACCTTGTAAAGTCTCGGTACGAGACTTTTGATGAGCTCTATGAGTATTGCTACCGCGTTGCGGGCACGGTAGCGCTGATGACAACACCAATTATGGGGATCGAGCCTACCTACAAGGTGAGTCATATTACGCGCCTCTTGCTAGCTGTGTTGTTTGGAGGTAGCCCCGAGTCCTTTCGTTTCGGGCTGTTTCGCTGGGATGACTGCCGGAACCGCACATGGGTGACTACCTTCCACTACCTTCGGCCTCCGACGCGTACAAGAGTATTTACCTTTCAATAGCATGGCTTATCTGAACACGTTGTTTGCAGTCTCTGCTGGCCCCCTGTATTGCGTTTCGGCGTTATAACTGTAACGGCGTTTCTTAGGCTCAGAGTCTTAGTTTACCTGAGTTTCTTTCACTAGGAGTCAGAAGCTTTTTTAACAGGAATAAACATGCCAAGATTGACCAACCGGCCTTTCTCGAAGTTCGGTCTTGGGTGGTCGAACGGAAACATGTCCGCGCCCTGTGCTCTCTGGGGTCGGCCCGCGTCGACCCCATGAAGCGAGAAGAATGAAAGGGCAATTTCCAAAAGGGTGCCACGGCGGATATCAGTATGAGCAGGAATGCTGTAGTCCCGGTGCCCAGATCCTCACCTTTCTCGGCAACTTATTACAAAGCCCGAGGTGCTTGGGCGCTCCCAAACTCCTCGGTTTCGTAAAGCGAAAGCCATGTCGTACTCATTGCCAGTTTACGCTAAACATATTGTCCAGAATGCAAAACGACACGTCGTAGCACGGAAATTAAGGGGGCCGAGGTTCTGCGCGCAGCCCGTCCGGCGCACCCAAGCCATATCGCAGTACACCCCAGAACTCGCGCATCCGGCCAAAATCTCCTTTGAAGCTTCCCCTTGAAGATTCCCCAAAATGATTTCCCCCCCCCCCAAATCTTTGCTATTATCAGAACTCGCCAAGCCGCGTTGGAATCGTTCGGACGCGGGGCGCTTGATCGCATCTCCTCCCGTTCATTTCTTCCCTTTGCATGCCGTACTCTTTCTGAAAGGCCTCTGCCGTTTTCTCTTGTCCCTCGCACCACCACGGAAGGTTATCCGTAATTGTTTCTCCTTTACCACTCGCCTTTCTGGCTGGGGAACAGAGCACGGACCATTTTAAACTCATCTTGCCTTAGCTAACTTCCGTACGTCTGTCCGGGTATGCCGTACACCCGGCTAACCACCATAACCGCGTCTGGTGCAGGGGCACCTGGAGCCGGTGTACCGCGCCGCGCTGGCCCTCGGTACGGCCAACCAACTAACTAACATTCTGCGGGACGTCGGTGAGGATGCGTATCAGCGCAACCGTATCTACGTACCGTTGGACGAGCTGGATAAGTACGGCATCTCTGAGAAGGAGGTAAGTGCACGGTGTATGTACGGCGTGTCGTTCAGCGTAGCCTGCGCGTGTTTGCACTAGCAGGATGCGAGGGCGGGACCGCTAGGGGTGTGAGCTCGAAGGATGGAGGAGTGAGAAGGGCTTGTGTACGGAGTCGAAACTGGGAATGTTTGCCCGGTCGGCTGTACGTCCTTTCTTGACACCTCTTCTCCCAATGCGAGTTCTCACGTAAAAGCGGTTGATATTACATCAATCGTTTCCGTCATAACATAGTCATATGGGTTATGCTCCTACTTTTCCCCCTTATGGAAATAGCTGCTCACGGGTCTTCACGCGCCCACCACCGGCAAGATGGACGACCGATGGCGGCGTTTCATGAAGTTTCAGATCAAACGCGCCAGGCAGTACTTTGCGGACGCGGAGGCTGGCGTAGATTTACTTGATCCCAAGGCACGATGGCCCGTCTGGTAAGTTGGTTTTGGTTGGGCTGGTTGGGCAGTTGGGGCGTCCAGAAGGTGTGGGAAGCTTTGAAGCGGGGGATGAAACTTGGATGGGTTCGTTCTTGCCGAGTCTACGGGTGGCGGAACAGGGCAGAGGGTGGCCGAGGGGATGGGGGAGGGAAGACACAAAACACAGAACACGGTCCGAAATGGGAGTGAATTATCATTCATATATATATTAAAAAACAATGATAATTCAATAGACAATAAAAGTAGTAGTACTAAAAGCGCCATTCATTGGGTCGTGAAGCCATCATTTGACCGTTTTTTCGTTTTGTTGGTTATTATGGTTTGCAGGTCTGCGCTGATTCTGTACCGCCAGATTCTGGACGCCATCGAATTGAATGGTTACGACAACTTCTCGAAGCGCGCGTACGTGCCCAAATGGCGTAAGATGGTGTCACTGCCCGTGGCGTACACGCGCGCACTGCTGCCCTCCGGCCACATCTTGCCCAACAACGACAGCAGCACCAGCAGCACTAGCAGGAGCTAAATGCTATGGGCAGGCAGGCCGGGGAAACAACTGACAACTGACATGCCCGGGAGTGATGTGGGGGTAGGGCGCAAGCAGCACGTCTTCTCGCAGCGGGCTTCCCCCCCCCCGGGGGTATCCGTTGAGGTGTATTCCCCTGTTACTCGATGGCGACGCGCGCGGCGGCGGCAGCTCTTCTCGTCCCGTGGCGCGCATGTCATGGCTGTGGCCTTTGTCGCCTGGAATTTCCCTCCATGGCCTAAGACTGGGCTGGGCTACATTGTGGAAGGCACCCTCGCCTTGGGCCGCTGCTTGTCATGCTCTGATAATACAGCTGCTGCTACTGCTCACCTGTACGAGTTTCCATGTATGTCCGAATGTATGCTATAGATGTACGACGCTGATGGCAGGGCAAAGAGGGCCCTACTGCCCCCGAGTGCGAAACTGCCCGGCAGGAGGGTGTTCGGGCGGGGAATGGGGTCCTGTTTCCGCTCTTCCTCGCGGCCGCCTTCTTCCCGCGCTTTTTGAGTACGTGTGAAGGATTGGAATGAGAGCACGTCACTTGGAGATTGGGGTGAGCGGAGCTGGGCCTTATCATGCCCGTTGAGGGAGCTGGGCCTTATCATGCCCGTTGAGGGAGCTGGGCCTTATCATGCCCGTTGAGGGAGCTGGGCCTTATATCCCTGTCGTAGAACAGCGGGGAAGCGCTCAGTACGCGACCGGAGACGGCACGATGTCGAGGGTGCAGCACGTACGGCAGTTTGAACCCGAGCACCCGAGTGGGGCTGTGCTCGGGGGTAAACTGAACTGGTTGTGGTTGTTGTATGAGTGATACGAGCTGAACGAATGAGATGCGAAGGAGCACCAATAAGGTATTGAGTGAAAGAGTACGTGTCTGCTTGTATGTATGTATGTGTGGGTCGTGCAAGGCGTTACAAGTGGAAGAGGGAGCAAGTAGAGAGGGGTTGAGGGAGAGATAGAGGGACATACAGGGGTGAGAAGGGAGTGTAAGGTTGCGAGGATGTGAGAACGGCTGAAATGTCCGATTGGATGACTTTCCAAGTGGGCGGGGTAGTGGTGTTTAAACGATGCCACGGGCGGCGAGAAGGGGGACCTCGCGCCGGCGAGCGAGAGGAGTAGGGAAGGGGAAAGAGAGAGAGAGAGAAAAAAAAAGTAGGCTATGTCGTCCTGGGGCAGGGGAAGAGCGGAGCGAAGGCCGGGAGGAGGGGGTAAACACATACACGCATTTATACGCCCGCGCGCAGCAGCAGCTGGAGCAACGGCAGGGAGGAAGAGATGGCGGAATAAGCACTCAATGACAGATGCGTGGTTGGGGCCTGGAGTAAGAGCGAAGGGGAAGGAGCGCAAGAAAGAAGAAATGGAGGGAGGCAGGGGGACGTCGCTGGCAGGTTGCCTGGCTGGCATTTCAAAGCGGTTGGTTGGTGGGGTAAAATCAAAAAAGCAGCTAGTCGGTCCGCATCGAGAGCGTACCGGCTGTGTGTTGTACAGGTGTACGGATGGGTGTACGGACAAGGAGCAGTGATGCGCCGTGACTGTACTACTGCTGCTCCGTTATGGCGTCCCCCCCCTTGGTTTCCCTGTACACGCCCTTCTTCATGAACCCCTGCGGGACCACGTGTACGACACATGTACGACCCAGGAGTAAAGCTTGTTGTGGTGCGGGGTGAGGTCGTGGATGGGCGGTGAGCATGAGGAGGGGAGGTGTATAGCCTCGGTCGACACGCCAATGAGATTCCCTTCACCACAGCTTTAAGCTTAAGATGAACGCCTAAACATGCTTAACATGCATGTACGCATGTATGTATGTTACCTACCATCTATCTACCAGTTATACCGTTAGGCTCTAGAGTGGAGGCTCGTGGCTCTTTCTGTATATTCGTGTGTGTCGATATGTATGTCTGTCTGTCCGTCCGGCCCGCGCTGGGGAGACTTGGCTGGGATAGTTGAGGAGAGGAGACTGGAAGGGCAGATCCTGCCGGGAGGCCGGGGGGAAGGGGAAAGAGGGTATGGGGGCCCTATGGCAATCCGACAGATGACGGGGAGGGGTGTATTATCTTTCATGTGTGCTGACTGCTGCATGCCGCTATGCACTGCTACTTCGCAGCGATTGAGGACGTGCTGTTATGGGCAGATGATAAATAAAGAGCGGAAAGACCTGGCCGAACCCCCAAAACACACCTCGCATCCCCCGGGAGTTCCCCTCGCATCCCCCGGGAGGGGGGTAATTCGCGTCCTCTCGTCCTCCGTACATTCGCCTCTTGTCGGTGCATATTCGCACTCGAAGCTGCTTTTGGCGATGGCAATGGCAGTAGCGATGGTGTGAATATATGTATGTATGCACGTTATGACCGAGCTCCTATCTGGCTTTGGGGGGGGAGAAGTCGTAACTGTTGCCTTGATCAGGTTCGATCTCTCAAAGGACAAAGGGTGGGGGAGAAGACGGGTGCTGCTGGGAAACGATGGGGGATGGCGGCGGCGCCAACAGCCAGAAGGTGCCACGTACCAGAAGGCACATTTTGGCGAGAAGATTTGTTTGTCGTTGAATCCGCCTGTCTGTTTGCGTCGTGCTTCTGGTTTCAGGGGCGTCCCTTAAGAATGGGCGATTCCTGCTTTCGGACTCTCGCCTTTGCTTGTGTGGGATGGTAGATGGGATTGAAATGAGCGACTGCTGTGCACTGCACACGCCGGTACAGTCGTTCTTCTGCTCTCGCACCTTTCCTCGCTCTTTTCCTCGCTTCCTGCTGCTTAGGGCTCAAACGCTCATTATTATCTTTTTTTGCAATTCTCCCCCTATGATGTCCATTATTGTTTGCGTATGTTTTGCGCGTATGTATATCTGAGAGCCCGTTCGCGTCATGGTTCAAAAGGGAGTTTTAAACCATGCGATGTACGACTACCTTTTTTCTGGCCCATCTGGCGGTTTCCGTGCTTCGTACACGGAAGCGTGCGGAAATGGTTGGTAGTTGGCACGGATGAGGCGCTCGTGAAGAATGGTTTCGGGGCGCGTGTGCTAATGGCTGGTACACATTTCGATGCACGTGACGACGAGGGTTTTTTACGGGGTCGGCTCGGTGGTGGCGCCACGGCAAGCGGGGGGTCAGTTGGAGCTGGCGCGGCGAGCAGTAGTCGCTGATTTTACAGCTATTATCTCCACCGTTTTGCCAGCGATTGCTTCTGCCACTGCCAATAATTTCGCTACCGATCATAACCATCATAAATATGAAGGCTCGGAGGCTGGTGATCCGGGATGCTTTTTCATCATCGCGGCAAGCAGGCGGACGGCCAGACAGACTTACAGACTGACTGGCAGGGGCCCCAACTGTGCCCGGAAGTGCATACGCAGAGCTAGAGAGACGCATCCAGAGGTGAATGTCGTACAAGTACAGAGATTGTATGGGCACAACCAGCAGCGCCGTCGTGCCTTTTGGGGCAATGCAGGACGTGTCACGGTTCTGGACCTCTGGGCCGAATTTCTCTCCCTGTCTCTCTGACTGGGACAGCCGCGGGGGTTGAAAGGGGGCAAGAGGGCAAACTGGTGCTCATGACGGTTAGTGTACGGATTCCGCGCGCGAGCGCGGTGTACGGCAGCATGGTATAATTCCGTCCACACGCCGTTTCCCCTCCGACAAAACCCATCCCGCTGTCCCGAAAAACAACATGCTTGGACGCCGTAGCAGTACGGCACCCGTACGGCAACATTTTGAAAGCTGACGGCGAGGGTAGATGTGGGCGACTTGGGAACTGGGGGGGTGCGGGACAGGGGGGTTTGCAGGATAGCAGCATAGGACTTGCCTGCATATGTGCATTTTTGGAGGGGGGAGTTGAAATTGATTCGCAGCGCTGGCCGCGGCGCAGCTTTTCTTTAAATATTCCTTTTTGGACAGCATGTAGAGGGCGAGGGGGAAAGAGCCGGTGCGTCGATCGTGCTGCAGTGTATTGCGTGAGATCGTGTGTGGAAATTCAAACCTGCACAAGGAATGCTCCGAAAACGAGGAGTGGCGGTAACTAAGTAATAATAAAAACTTGTCTGTTGCGGAGAGCGGGAGAAAGAGATGTAAATAAAGTTTTCCAGATTGCCCTATGAGTTTCAGAGACATCAACGTTCATCAAAAGCAGCAAAAGTTACGAAGGGCACAAGCGGGGGTAAGATGGCCTTGACGGTTGCGTTCGTCCTTCTTTTGATCTTCGCCGCTTTTCAAGGTCACCTAAATTTCACTTGAAATTTGCAACAACCTTGCCACATGGATAGAAGCAGGCAAAGCACAGCACAGCACAGCGGCGGCCGTCGATAGCGTGAAGCACCGTTTGCACCAGGAACTGCGCAAAAGTTGCACAACTTGGCAGGCATCCCCTTCCATCCAACTTCTTAGCAAACACCCTTGAGCTTTGGGTATGTTGGGTTTGTCGGAAACTCCCAGGCATGCATTTGCAGCCTCATAACCAAGTTCGGGTGGGAAGATTCAAGGCGCGCCTGCAGGCTACAACATGCAAAAATGTATTCACGGGGTTGGACTTGCGCGAAGGCTCGACCAGCCTCGAGACATCGACACGTTTGCCGAAATGCGGGGTTGCCACTTGCAAGCTTGCCACCCTACCGGCGTATCCGCAGGTTGCTGGCAGTTGTCTTGGTGGAGTTGTGAATACCGTTGGGATTATCACAATCGCTTCGTTATTGTTGGGTTTTCTGCTTTATTTCCACCTGCGGCCTTTTTCTCCTTCCTTTTAAACGCAACAAGTTGGTTGCTTGGTATCTTGCTTTTGGTGAAGCTCAGAGATCGGCAAATCCTGCGGGTACTGCATGTCCGTACAGCAGTACCCGCAGCCGAAATTCGGCTTAAGGCCCCGGCTGCGGGTCACTAACGACCAAAATTTGACCAAAAGACGTGACTTGCAGCCTCTATTGCGGCGAGTAGGGCCGCGCGCTGGACTTGAGCTCTGAGTTTGTCTTTTAGGTTTACTGACCGAAATTATGCCCTCCCGCAGCCGTAGAAACCGATTTGCCGACCTATGGTGAAGTTCTTTGTCCCGATATCTCTTGAATTCCTTCCTCTTTACTTCCTTTTCCTGTTTTTGCCTGAGTAAGGCGGTTCATAAGCCTTCGGGTCGTCTGGACCGTACAAGCTCGTTAAAGCTTTTAAGCATCCATACATCCACCACCTTTTAAAGTCCATTACTGAGAATCAAAGCATCCCTACCTGGCACGACTGCTGCCTCGTCACGTCGTACTAGCTCGTCTAACAACTTCGTCCTAGTCAGCCGATCTGCCTGCGGGAAGTAAGCATGTTGACGTGAGTACACGTGCAGAAGATTCTTTGCCCCATCCTCTGATCTTGTCGTCAAACTAGAGTGCGGCAACCACCTAGAAATGTCGTCGAACTAAGCCCAAGAGCATATGACAAAAGTGAGCCTTCCTATTTATATAAACAGTTGCAGAAGCTAATTCATATTTGGCGCCCGGCTAGCTTGCACCTGGCATTTTGGCGACTGCTGCAAAAGAACTCTGGCGTTTAGTCTCAACCTCGTACAAAAAATGTTGTCAACTTGTAAAGCGCACACATCTGGGCAGCCTACAACGTTCTGAGGCTTGCATACCAGGCCCCGCCCACACATGACAACTGTCCATTCCGATCCAAACCGGGAGCCCCTGACGGAAAGTGGCGGATCCATCAAGAACGGTGGGCCCAGTGCAAGCAACCGTAATGTGCTGCGTGGGGCCTGGAGATCCGAGGAAGATGCCGCGCTGCGGCGGTGAGCGGAAAAGGGGGGGGGGAGAAATGGCATAAGAGTTTCAAAAGAAGCCAGCCAGTAAGACGCACATGCCTGTGCAGCGCTCTTCTTTCCCCACCTTGTTCAAAACACACATACATACATACATAGACGTCTACTCCCCCCCCACACACGCACCCCCCCCACACACACACGCACACATACATACCTGCAGACGTTCGTAAAGTATCATCCTCGCCAGTTCCTGCCCGTAGCTCAGATCATTAACGCACACACACACGCACACACACAGCACGCACACACACGCACGCACACACACACACACACACAGACACACACACAGAGACACACACACACACACACACAGACACACACACACACACACACACAGACACACTCAGACACACACACATGCGCGCGCTCACAAAACACACACGCAGTTGCGTGGAGTCTCTGGGAACCCGCAGCTGGACCGACGTGGCGGCGGCGTTCAACACGGCTATGGGTCGTACTCCACAGGGGGCCCCCGGCCGTACCGGCAAGCAGTGCCGGGAGCGTTGGGCTCATCACCTGCGTCCGTACATTCGTACGGGGGACTGGACGGAGGAGGAGGACCGGATCATCATCGCGGCGCATAAGAGCCTAGGAAACAAGTGAGGCCGGCGGCGAGGAGGGGGGGAAGGGGGGAGGAGGAGATGGGGGAGGAGGAGGAGAGGGAGGAGGAGGGGGAGGGGGGGGAGGGGGAGGGGGAGGGAAGGCGGGTTTGTGGTTTATGGAAAGGGGCCCCGGGAGAATGGCCGCCAGACCTTAACCCGTGATCCAGGTTTTGGTTCTACCTATATGCCTTATGGTCTTAAGTAATGATTCAACCTGAACTTGTACGCTTCTTTCGGGGTGTGTGTGATATTGAGTGCAGGTGGCGCCAGATCGCGATGCTGCTGACGGGGCGTACGGAAACGGCTGTCAAGGTACGTTGGGAAGGACCGGTTGGTCACCACCCACAGCACTACGATTACCACGATTACCACCACCACTTAGCAGCACCGCCATCACCACCACCATCACCACCACCATCACCACCACTTAGCACCACCACTTGATTAGCAGCAGCAGCAGCAGCAGCAGCAACAGCGGTGGCGGCGCAACGTTGCAGAGCCTCAGAAGACTAGGAGTGGGAATGAGAGTGGGAGTCGAAATGGGAATGAGAGTGGAACTGCTGGGAATGGGACCGGCGCGGCAGTGGCGGACAGCGAAGCCGATCGGTCGAGGGGCCCCTTACGTAATGATGACGTACGGCTGGGAGATGTCCGCCTGGCCGTCTGCATGTCTGTCTGCACGTCTCCCTGTCTGTCCGTCCGTCTGTCCATGTGTTTTTTGGCAGGAAGAAGGGCGCGGGAGGAGAGGGGCCAGGATAACATTAACGACTGACAAACTGACATACTGACGGACAGACTGGCACCTGGTCCCCGCGCAACTGACAACAATAGCAATAGCAACTGCAATAGCAACAAAAGCAACGGGTTTTTCGCACGACATCCTTTTCCCCTTTCCCCCTTCATTAATAGCACATATACACACACACGCGCACCCCTGTCGGAAGGCCCCCGCACTTCCCCCCCTTACCTTCGCACGTTGCTGAATTGCCACGTCATACCTGCCTGCCGTACGTAATGCAATCTGTAACATTGAACAGAACCATTGGAATAGTACCGTACGGCAGAAGCTGGACGAGCGGCAGACGGGGCAGCAACAGCAAACTGGGGCACATCAACATTTAGGCCAAGGGGGAGAGCACCAACCGCTCCACCAACCGCACCAACCGCACCAACAGCAGCACCAACCGCACCAACAGCAGCACCACCAACAGTTATCTTCCGGAGATCGGGGACGGGGGCCATCGCTCCTCAAGCAGTACATACTTAGCCTCGGGCTGAAGCCGCGTGCACGCGGCGGCGGCGGCGGCGACGGCGATGTACGGAACGGTGGCGGAAACGGAAGTGAGAATGGTGATGTGGGAGCTGTGGGTAGCGGGGACGAGGACGGAGGCGACGGGGGCGACGGCGAATGCAGCGGAGAGGAGGGTGAGAAGCGCGGCGGCGGCGACGGCGGCGGCGACGGCGGCATTGGCGGCAACGGGACCGGCGGCGGCGCGTCAGGTACGGCGGTACGGCGGCGGGTTGAGTGTTTGATGTGTGGTATAGTGCGGCCGACAGCGACCCGGGTCTTTTTTTTGTTTTGGTAAGCTTGCGTGGGTCTTGTGTCGTGCGTGTACGGCAATAGCGCAAGGGCGGCGGCGACGGGCAGTACGCACTTCGGGCATGCAAAACACGCTTCCACAGCCACATCACTGTGACTGTTGGGGGAGTTGAAAGGAGGGGGCCTCATTGTCGTACAGGTTCTGGAGCTCTCGTCTCCGGCGGCATTGTGGAACGCGGCGGAGGTAGTACGACTGCGGCGTCGGAGGTTCGGTCCTCGTCTCCGACGGCGGCGGAATACGGAGAGCGGGCCTCCGATGACGATTCCGTACCGCATGCGGCCGCGCCGCCGCTGGGGATGCTGACGACAGCGGCAGCGCCGGCGGCGGCGCCGCCCCCAACCATCCGAGTGCCAGCTCTCCCTTGCATGCCGGTGGCAGTGTCGGCGGCTGAGACGATGGCGGCACATGCCCGGGGGCCGACACACGTGCCGTTGTACGGCATGTCGGGCGAGGCCGCACCGACGGCGGCGGCGCCGGCGGCGCCGGCGGCAGCAGGGCAACCTTCCGCGGCCTCGACTGCCGCAGCTGCGCCGGCGGCGGCGATGCGACGGGCACCGCTCCTGCCGTACGATGTCGGAGCGCTTGGGGCCATGGGCATGATGGGCTTTGGCGTGGTGTCGCCCCTGAGCTTATTAGCGCCGTCGCTGTCACCGTTGGTCATGTTGCCCCCACCGCCGCCGCCACCAGCAGCAGCAGCGGCGGCACCACCAGCGGAAGCGGCGGCGAAACAGCAGCCAGTGGTAGTAGCGGTGTCGCAACAGCAGCTTCCAGCACCACCGCCCATAGCGCGGCCCGACGGCGGCAGCACCGGTGGTGATGCTTTGGTTTCGCCGCCGCCGCCGCCGCTATCATCTCTTGCTACAAGCCCTGAAGGCGACGGAGGTGACGGCACTCGTAGCCCCAAAAGGCGACGATTGCTTACCCCAGGGCAACAGCAAGAACAGCCTGAGCCGCTGCTGCCGCCGCCGCCGCCGCCACAGCAGCAGCAGCAAGACATGGTGCCAGCAGCAGCAGTTGCAGCGGTGCTACAGCACCCCGCGGCTGTAGCCGCGGCGGCGGCGGCGGCAGCTGCCATGCACCCATCGATGGCGCTTCGGAGCTACATGATGATGTCCTCTTCGGCGGCTGCGGCAGCTTACTTTTTGGAGATGCAGAAGGCGACGTCGGCAGCGGTAGCGTCGGCTGCTACAGCCGCCGCTGCCGCCGCCGGCACGGGCTCTGCCGCCGCCGTGTCGTCGCACATGGCGCCGACACCTCAAACCCCCCAGCCGCAGCAGTCCCTGCTACGGCCAGCGCCGCCACCGCCACCGCAGCAGCAGCAGCAGCAGCAGCAGCAGCAACGGCTACCTCCTGAGCCGCCGCCGCAACGGCGGGGGCTTGAGGCTGCAGCTGCGGAACCTCCACTACTGCAACTACAGCCGCCGCTGCCGCAGCAGCCGCCGCAGCAGCATGAGGAAGTTGTTGCTCCGTCAACGGACTTCGGCCGTACTGCACCGGAGCCGGCGGTGCCATCGTACACCGTCAGCGGCGTTAATGTACGGCACCCGCTCCTTGCAACTATGTCGTACATTCCAGGACAATCGGTCGGCACCACGGCTGCGGCGGCGCCGCCAACTCTCCCGCACCATCCTCAGCTAGCGGCCGCGGCAGCAGCCGTGAATCATGCTGCCGTACAGCAGGCTGCGGTCGCGGCGGCATCGCTGCAAGCGCAGGTCGCGCCGCCGCCAGCGGGGCGCCCAGGCCACGTCGACGGCCCGGCCGTGATGGCGGCGGTGGGTGGCGGCAGGGAGGCTGGGGCATGGCTGCCAGGCTCGGAGGCGGAGGCGGTCGCCGCCGCCGCCGCCGCCAGTGGCGGCAACGGCGGGAGCTCCGCCAGCTCAAGCAAGCGAGTCTGGTCCGAGGCGGAGAGCAGGACTCTTGGTAAGATACCGTTACCGCAGCTTCGGAAACGGAAGTCCTCCTTAAAATTTAATGGGTTTGTTTTATAGTATATTTTAATTTTTTTCAGAAGTCTTATGTTTTTTTCCCAAGCATTTGATGATTTTTTTCGAAATTGCAGTGAATTGCAATGGGAATGTTTCCAATGCTTGATGAGCTTTTCCGCAGGTAGGGGAATATGACAGCACATGAGTCAAAAGACAAGTCGTGTAGTATTATAATAAAAGCGTCGTACAATCATGCCATCGTAATCGGTTGCGGGGTAGCCCGCTCACGCCCAGCACCCATTGCCCCACAGTGGGTGGGCCAGCTACAAAAACTGCTGCTAAATCCTATAGAACCCATATGAAAAACCCGACTTATGAAACAGCCCTGACTAAAAATAAAATAAATAAATAAATAAATAAAACCTCTGGTGTTTCCCGGCGGCGGCTGCGGCGGCGGCTGCGGCGGCTGCAGCGGAGCTCGTTGCCGTCTATGGAGAGGGAAAATGGTGCAGGGTGGCTCGAGAACTCAACGCCAGGTTCGTACGACACGCCGCCAATGCCGCCAACGCCAACGCCGCCAACACCGTCGACGGGACGGCCCATTCCCAGTATTTTCAGGTGCCAAATGTGGGCCAAGCTGCTAACACCGCCGCCGCCAACGAAGCTGCCAACACCGCCGCCGCCAACTATTCCGCTCCGGATGGGTCGATGGGCCGCCGTTCCGCCAAGCAGTGTCGGGAGCGATGGTTGCACCACCTGAAACCCGACATTTCTAAAAAGGCAAGTACGGCAGATATGTACGGTGACGAGTACGGCAGGGATATAAGTATATCGCCCTGAAGGAGTGAAATATGACAGAGGTTGAAACGATTTGTGATGTATATATTGATCGGACGCCGCCTCTCCGTGTAGGCGCTCCTCCGTCGCCTTTTTCGCCTTTTTCGTTACATCTCTTCCCGCACGTTCCGGCTGCGGCTCAGATCATCCAATCAAACACACATCCACACAAGCACACAGGCACCGCACACTTCAAGTTTTTGTTTTCTCTCTTTGTTTCTTCTTGGGGGGTAACCTTCTGGCCCTCGGGGATACTGGGGCCGGGGCAAACAGAACTGGGACGAGCAGGAAGAGTGGGGCCTTGTACGAGCTCACGCGGAGATCGGCAACCGCTGGGCTGACATTGCGAGGAGGTTGGGGGGAGGCCGCAGCGAAAACACCGTCAAGGTACGACATGTACGACTGCGGGTTCCGCCCACCAATTCCCCGCGCTGGGGCCCCGGGGAACTTGCGAAGCCAGCCTTCAAGTGGAACTTGGGCTTGTGGTAAAATCAGAAGTACGGCGCAATTTTTGAGGGCTCGTTTGTGTTTCAGTCTCCGCTTCTACCTCCTTCAATCCAATTTTTTCCACGACGCGTCCTGACCCATATCTCTGCTCCTCCTGGTCAACTTGTTGGTACGGTCGCCGACCCTGTCGTACTTCCCCTCGCCCCTTTCTTCTTCCCGGGGAACAGAACCATTGGAACTCGGCTCTACGTCGCAAACAGCCCTGGAGGTGCGGTCGTGCGTGTGCGTGTACGTGTGCATGACGTGTGTATGTACGACTGATGTACAGTTGACACACACCAAACCTGCCATGTACAAATCGCACACGGTAGGTTTGTGCGATTTGGAGGGGAGGGTGGAAACAGCCTTAAAGGTGAGGTTGCACGTGTGCAGTTGGTTCGTGTTTTTTGGGGGAAGGGGGGAGGACGGGGGGGGGGAAATGGATGCGGTTGGTTGTGGATGGATATTTGTACTGGGAGCACCCCCGCGTTGGGATAGACGTTAGAGTTTTTTTTGTTATTTGAAGGATGGTGGGAATCCGTTCTATTATTCGAGCATCATGCGCTTTCGTACGGCAGGTACGACAACGCGCGCATCAGCGTGCTGGACTGTTATCAGGTCGTTAACGGTTTTAAAAGTTTTCCAGCGGAGGCAGAAGGGGAGGTGCGGGCGGCGGCGGCGACGATTGGGGCTCAGCTACCGGTGCCAAGCACTGCTGGCGGCGGCAGCGGCAGCGGCGGCAGTAACGGCGTTGGTGGTGACGGCATCAGCGGCGTTGGTGGCGGCGGCGGCAACGCGAGGCCGCGGGGTACAAAGAACGGCGCCGCTAGCGGTGGCGGCGGCGGTGGCACTGCCGCCCCCGCTGCAGCGACGGCGGCAGCTGCAGCAGGTGCGTAATGCGTGTGTGTCGTGTGATTTTGCGTTGTACACCTGACGAACAGCAATCTGTGTCCGACGGCTGCTTCGTATCTTCAGGTTTCGGAGCCGTAGATTCTCTTCAGATTTTCTCATTACCTCCCCTTATTTGATCGCCGCCCTTGCTCGCAGCGGCGGACGGGGCCATTACCGTCCAAGGAGTCGACGCCGCGGCGGCGGCGGCGGCGGCGGTGCCGTCGCATATCGGCGCTGTGGAGGAGGCCCAGCGGGCAGTAGCAGCAACAGTTCCTGGAGTTGCTTCCGCCTTCCCCACCTCGCCCCCAACCTCCAACCCGTCATTGCTACAGCCTCTCCTTACCGCCCCGCACGGAAGTGGTGTTGGCTTTGGAGCCGCGCCGAATCAATCAGCTGCTACTGCTACAGCTACTGCTACTGATACAGCTGATACTGCTACTGCTGGCAGTGCAGGTTTGGCAACAGGGCCTGACGGTGGTGGTATTGCTCTTCACCATCACCATCACTGCCTGTTGCAACTTCACCGTCAACAACACTTGCTACAGCAACCACAACCACCACCACAGCAGCAGCAGCAGCCCGCCGAAGGTTTTGTTGCGGCGACGGATCTACATTACCATCATCACCACCACCATCACCAGCAGGAGCTACAGCAACAACAGCAGGAGCAGCACCAGGTAGCCATTACTCCGGTGCCTGCCTCCGCGCTTAGTGCTACAGCCTTGGCGGCGGCGCCGCCGCCGCGGCTCCTGCAGCAGCTGCTGCCGCCGCAGCCGCCTTCGCTGGTAGCGGCCGCAGCGGCGCTAGCCTCCGGCGCATCGTCGCCGCCGCCGCCGGCCCCCTCCGCGTGTACTGTTGAGCTGGCTGCAGCGGTGGCGGCGGCGGCGGCGCAGCATCATCGTCAGCATCGACACCAGATGGGGCCGCTGATGACGCCGGCGGAAGCCATTGCCGCCGCCACGGCAGCAGCGGCGGCGAGCGTGGCGGCGGGACCGCCGCCGCTGCCGTTGTCGTCGCTACAGCACCAGCGACAAGGCGCTCTTTCTGCCTCAACGCCGCCGGCCCAGCTGCCGCCGCCGCACCCGGAAGTGCCCGCACCTCCGCCGCCGCTGCTGCAGCAACCGCCGCCACCGCCGCCGCCGCCGCCGTCTCAGCAGCAGCAGCAGCAGCACCTGCTGCTAATGCAACAAGAGCAGATGCAGCAGCAGCAGCACCTTCTACTGCAGCAGCACTTGACAGCGCACCTAATCGCAACACACGTCGCCGCAGCGGCCGCAGCTGCTGCGGCCGCTGCTGCTGCCGCTTCAACAGGCCCGTCGCCTGCAGCGCTGCCAGCGTCGGCGACGGGGCCGGCGTCGGTGATGCCTGGGGAAGGCGGGCTGCTGCAGCAGCCACAAGCACCTGGTGGGATTACTGAGGGAGCTGATGCTGGTTGCACCAGCACCGGCGCCGGCGCCAGCATCGGTGTCGGCGGTGCGGGGGATTCCCAAGATGAGCCTTGTTGCCTGTTAATGGACTTCTTTGTGTAGTTTTGAATTGGATTGAATGAAGGGTAGTTGAGGCCCCTCTTGGCGCGTCTGGTCAGATTTTAAATCTCAGCTGATTTGGGATTTTGAACCAAATTCAAATTTCCTCCAAGTTTCGATTTTTTTCTCTTTTTGAAAGTAAAAAAAATATATTCTCGTATGAAGGACTGTTTTCTCCGTAGATCTTTTTCAGACCATCCCCATCGAAAGGCAATCAGTGCCGCAATGAAGAGGCAGAGGGTCCTCCCCCCGGGGGCAGAGCGCTCAGGGGGTTCTCAGTTTTCAGCGGGCTCTCACATGCACGGAAACGCGATTACGGCTCTTTGAAAATCGATCGAATCCTGCCAATCTTGGACAAGAAAAAAGAGATTTTACGGAATTCTCTCTTGTGTCTTTTAACTCTCTTTATTTCTGACGGACGGCTCCGAAGGCGAAAGAAGAAAGGAAGAAGTTTATGTATGTGGGAGGAGTGCAGTTTTGGACCGTGGTTTCGGAGGCGCAGAAGGCCTGGACGGGAATATGGGACTGATCAGTTGATCGCGATGCTGACTCAGCTGCCGCGGCCAAGGTCCGTGTCACGTGTCTCGTCCTGCCGTACATTCCGATGTACACTGTTGCTGTACGTGTATGTGTGTACTTGTGTTGTACCGCTCTCGACAGTTACCTCGCGCAGATATGCTTGTGTCGGCCTCCCTCTTCCATGCGATATCGACATAACGAAAATGGCATAAGGCGGGCTTAAAGCCGACCAATAAACATGTTCACCTGCTGTCACTTCCTCCTGAGCTGTTTGAGGAGCTGCTCCTCGTACACGGCCCCCCCTGGAGCACGGGAGAGGGGTGAGGCGGCCGGTGTGGGGCCGGGTCCCGTTGTGGGGTGGGGGCCGACCGTGTTGGATCGGATGGGCATTGGATGGCTGGATGCCTAGGAAGCTGGAGGAGCGGGAGGACGCTGAGGAGGAGGAGGAGGAGCAGCAGCAGATCGCAAGGAAATAAGGTGTAGAAGTTGAAGAGGAAGCGCGGGGCTCGCTGGAGAGTGTTGGAGGCGGAGTAGAACATACGTTATCTGTGATATAACAATTTTCGTTTTCGCTTTCGGAGCTTTCTGGCCATGTGGCAGTTGGCGCGAACTTAGCCTGTGAAGGCGGGATATCGACTTTGGAACTTAAGGTAAAAGCATCAGGTATATTGATACTTTTCCTTACTATCGGGGTGTTGATGTACCTAGCCAGCTATCTAGCAGCTGCTATGACCTCCTGTTTTGAGGAACAGTTATTAAAAGCTGGGCAGTCCGTTGGTTGGTTGGTTGATATTTTGATGTACAGCCTGGCTGCCGTACACATGAACACATCCAACATCTTTGAAAAACCCACCACCATGGGTGAGCGGGGGCGATGCGAAGCGAGCAGCCCTTCCTCGGGAACCACCGGGTGAATTTATATTCACAGTCGGACCTTCTCACTCGCGAATCACTCCACTCCGGTGTGATTCATTTTTTATACGTTCAATTTGCATGCGTGTAGTGTACTTGCGACAATCCCCCACGACGCATAGCAACAAAACTTCTCCTCACCTCCCCCCACGATACCTGGTCGCTTGTTTCCTCGCATACGATTTCTTCCCCCCCCTTCCCCGTACATGAAAAACGAAATATAAACAGGTAGCTTACCGCAGCATATGCCTTCATTCTTATCATAAACCTATCTTTTCAGAAAACGGTGCAGATGATTCGTCTCTATCGGCCCCACCGCACATAGAGCGGTTCGAGACCCGTATACCGCACTCTTTTATCTTCCAACCCAACCGACTCTTCCCGTGTGTTGCGTCCTCATATAGCGGAAACATACAACACGGAACGGATGCGGCGGACTTCATATCACCAAGGCAAATACACCAAGCTTAAATTTTACTTTTGAGTCAAAACACAGAAACAACAAAAGTGCGCTCGGTATTTCCCGAAGTGATGTATGACGGCGGAGCGCGCGATGGTAAGGCGTTGTCAATAATTCGTTTCTCTCGTCACGAAGGGGGAATCGACACACGGACGAGCTCCACGTCGTACACCAGCGTGGCGGCCGGCGGTACGATACCTTGCTTATCTGGCACGTGCTCCGTGGGCCGAAGTACGGCACCCCGCTCTCCAAAACCCAATTCGGGCGGCACGGTCACAATCCGTCTCCCGCCAGCTTTCATGGAAGCTAGCGCTTGCTCTAGACCCGCACACATACCGCCCGTGTACGGCCGACTGCCGTACAGGAAGACGATGGGCTTGCCACGGGCGCGTGTCGACTCGAACTGCACGCCGTCCGCCGTGGCGCTGTCGTACATTGTACGTAAAGCGGGACGGAAGGAAACGAACACGATTGTTTCAAAAGGGGAAGTTTGTTTGAAGGTGTCGGGAGAGTTGTCTAATACGGAGAGGGGATGGGTATTGGGGTTGTCTTCCGTGTTTATATGATTCATGGAAAGGAGACAGCTGTCCGCCTAGCTGCGGCAGGGGATGTAAAGGAAGAGGTTCTGGCTACTGCTACTGCTGCTGCTCTAAATTAGGGGGAGGCAGTGTAAGCAGACCGGGGCGGTGTGGGGTATCGAGGGGGTGACAAGACATGTGGCAGCGGGGTTGAAAAGAAAGTGAGAGAGAGGGTTGCAAATGGCAAATCTCAATCCATCCATCCATGCATCCGTATATACATTATATGACCGGACTTACATACATAAGCCGACACATACACACAAACTCACATACAAGCATGCATATGCGTACGCGCCTACACAGACATGCATACACACGCACACACACGAACTCACATGTAATCCAGAACCACAAGGTAGCCTTTAAGGGGGCTCTGACCGCCGCCAACTCGTAGATCGCGATAGCGCAGCCCACTAGGGAGCACCACCTGACGTACATACATACATACATACGTTATGCCAGTGCGATACAGGAGGGAGATTTATCAGCTTGCGTGATTGCTACGTGCGTGTTGCTAGCTGCAGTTCGTCCAAGGGGGGCCCCCTCAGGCTTTTACGTACACCGAGCCTTCCCTTTGGTCGCTGTATCGACTGGCTAATTGCCATTACTTGTCTCATCTGGGTGATTGTCTAGTTTGTACATTAGTCTCTAGTGCAGTGATGCACGGCCAGCTGGCCCGCTGGCTCTACCCTTCGTGAGTCTGGAGCCCACTGTAACAACCGCACACACACACACACACACATGCGTGGGCGGAACTTGTAATTTGTAAGTTACTTCGAAGTAGTCGGTTTCATTAGGGTCTGATTTGCGTAACATTTCACCTCTCAAAATTTGTGTAAAACGTATAAAATGCGCGAAAACATCAAATCAATCCAACGGTCACACACATATCGCCTCCTCAAAAAATCTAAGCTGAAAGGGAAATTAGGGGTTTAGGAAAACCTAGGGTGTCGAGGGCACACAACAAAACAGGACATCATCATAAAGGTTCGTAACGCCTACTGCGTCCTGTCGCGTTTTCCTCGTGTTCTACGGTATATTACTGTGGATGTGATGAAAGGAAAAGGAATATATAACCGTACAAACTAACTTGTACTGCAATGAACCGCACGTGCAACACCGGACATAAATCAATATGTGACTGGGAAAGCAGCAGGCAGCCTAGGGATGTTGGGGGTTAGTAAGGGATTAAATGGTTAGGAAGCCTAAAACTCCGAAGCCGCAATGGATGTACGTCGGTGATGTTTACCTTCCCTTTTCTAAGAAATGCCGAATGGAACGCGGGTTTGGGAGGTCTTGAGGCCCGCTCGCCACACAAACTTGCGTGAAATGTATGTATGTATGTATGTATGTACGTATGTATGTATGACCATGGAAAAACTCTACCAGCCCCAACCGCAAAGGTAAATCGACCGCATACACGCATGTACGACCATTCGTACACTGACCTCCGGTGCGTTTTCCACGTCCTTGGTACCGTTGATCTCATTCGCCACCTCCATCCGGGTTTTAATCTGTGTAACCACCATAACCACCACACATCACATCGCGGGAAGCATTTCTTAGCAGTATGGTGACGGAGGCAGCGGCAGCACAGCAGCAGCAGTGACGGCGGTAGCGGAGAAAGGCATGGTAGCGGTGGTGGCAGCAGCATCGACACCGCCCCAATGGCAATGCCAAAGGAATCTGATGAATGGAAGGGAGAGTCTATATGAGGCTCACGTGCTGCGTACGGCAATGCACGACAACACACCCGCCACCCGCTACAGCATTCCAGTCAGGCGAAAATAGTACTGCTTTGAGACAAGCGTGGCTCATTAAATGACCCATGCTGTCGTCGTGCGTGGATACGGGCGAACGGTCAGGATTCTGACCGTTATATATAACGGCCCTCCAATGACGGTGAGTGCTTCGGCGGTCGTTCCCCTGGCGAGCGTCAGGCCCGGATTGATCTGTAGCGCACACACACACACACACATACACACACATTCGCACACATTCGCACACATTCGCACACATACACACACATACGCACACATACACACACATACGCACACATACACACACATACACACACATACATACACACACATACATACACACATACACACCTGCTCTCCGAGCGTCCCTATCGCCAGGAAGCCCAACCAGGCAAGTCCACCAGCGATCCTAAACAGGCGGGAGAGATCATGCATGACGTCGGTAACACAGTAACAATCAGAAACGAAAGCGGGAAATAGGGGCAGAGAGTGGGCGTAGGTGACGGAGTGCTGGCGACGATGTACGACATGTACGACATATACGAGGTAGCTTACTCAGCTATTCCCCTGACAGTCGACACGCACGTATTCTGTGCGGGTATGTATTCCGCGCTACGGGCATGCATGTATGCATGCGTACGAAATGGATATGGTAATGTGATAATACCAAAAAAAGCGGCCGGAATTGAAGCTATATACCCCCCCCCCCCGTCATAAGGACCTGAACTCTGATGGCATGAGGGCCGACGCAGCCATTAAAACCACTATGCGCACAAGTCAGACGGAGTGGGGCGTGAGGTTGGCTACGAAGGAGAAGATGTAGAAAACATGTTGCTTAGGTTGTTACAGGCAGTTTGATGTGGAGATAGCGCAGAAAGGGATAGCGCGCATGTGAGGATGTGCACATGCGTTGTACATGAAGGAAAAAGGGAGCGGAACGTGGCTGGCGTGGGGTGCAAAACCTGCCTTCGCAAATGAAGAAAAGCCGTCATCCGGCAATTGCTAGCAGCGGCATTTTGCTGCCCGGTGCACGACGTGACGTGACGGACAAAATGGAGTTATGGCAGAACTGTGCAAAGTGGTGGGCAAAGTGACATCATCATTGGCAGTAGCATGACGGCGGGCCGTACAGCACACACGCACGCACCCGAATCTTCGCGTTAGGAAAGTGGCCACAGCATCAGTTGATTCCGCCTGGCGGGCAGCCGGGCGCTTCACGGGCCGGACACTACCTGCAACCGTATTGCTAGCCGCCGTCACCGTCACTGGCGCCGTCACAGGCGCCGCGACAGGAGCAGCAGAGACGTCAGCAGCTGATAACGAAGGCTGCTTCGGCAAAACGGTTGTATCAGGATCTGCTACTGCAACTTCGGCCTGCTGTTGCTGTGACGAAGATTCTGGAGCGCTCCTGGCTACAACCAGTAGCAGCTGCTGCCTTTTTCGGTGCAGCGGCAGTGACAGCGCCGACTTAGAGCCAAAGACGGCACGGCCTGTGGCAGATCGGCATTAAGGGAAAGAGGGGCCCGGATCGGCTTGGAGGGGTGCGGGGCTTATGACTGGATGGGGGTATGGTGACTTGGAATGTGGTCGTTGAGATGGGTCGAAGGAGTTTTGACTGGAGCAATGGAGCACTGAGTGCACTAACGTAAGCTTTTTGCCCGTTTTAATTTTCATTTTTCGACGTAGGGAGCGTCAGGCCGTTAAGAGAGGCCATGGACTGAAGGCTTGCATTGGATTGCAAATCAAAAGCGTTCCATCCACTGGCCGACTCATGCATATCCCAACAAGGTGAAGATATTTGTTTGCAGCTGAATTATCTGAAAACGGCTTCAGTATCCACGTGGTAGCTGCTCAAGCAAGCCGACGCGTTCAGCAAGTTTACTAACCTGAGGCAATGAGATTTATCCTCGTATGTGAACTTAAGGTGGGCGTGAGCATTTTTTTTCGTCGAGATTCTGATCGAGGAAAAAGCTGTTGAAGAGAAGTGTGGTGCAAAATAAGCGACGCGCGGAGATGAAGCAGGCTCAGGGCCAACGCTAAGCGCGGGCTTTAATCACCCTCAGAAGATGCAGTTTTACTAATACTGGCAGCAGTGCATGGTGCCGAGCCCAGAGCTGTTGGGCGTTTTTGCCGTACCGGTGCTCGTTTCCCTGCGTCACGGCATCAGGCTTTCCCTGGATGACTTCGTCAAGTGCTACGTAGGTACATGCCAATCCGTCCGAGCAGTGGTATTCGCTATTGGCCCTCATTCATACCTAGCAATCTGGGCACCCAGCGGTCCAAAAGGAGCTCCCCAATCGAAACATCATGACAGCGCCACATGCTCAGCATTGGGGTCCGAAACCGAGGAATTGCCAAGCCAAACACAGCAGCCTCAGCGGCGCTGGCGCCATACGTATATATGGGATCAGCTTTTCCTAGCTCTGTGATGGCATTGTTGGTTTGGGGAGTGGAGCGATTTCCAGGTTGACGCGTGTTGGCCTCAAAGAAGTTAGGAGGGAGGAAAGTTTTAAGAGACCGGATTTTTTGGGGTTTATTGTTCACAAACACCTTGGAACGGGGGACAGCAAGCTGCTCGACCTGGGACCAGGTTGGCTGGTTTGCGTGTTAAATCGGACAATCTCGTACAGGTACATCAGCTTAATCAGTCTAGGAATTGAGATGCGCTGTACGTGTATTGATCAACTTTGTTTGCCTGGGCGCCGAGGTCGCGCGTTGCGCAGATCCTCAGCCTTTCAAAAATTTAGCCCTGCCGGACACACGAAGGGCCGACTACGAAAGGCCCTCGCGAAGTGCAAGGCGAAGACCGATCGTACAACCGAGGCCATGTTGACCACCTCGAGAAGCGGGCCAGGTAAGTATGATTGTATATGACAGGGTGCCGGCACCAGCCCCAATCGATGCTGATTAATTATGGTCAGCGCCACGATGGTGGGTCAAAGGTGGCAACAACCGAAGAAGGCCGGGCATGTACGTATGTGACCACTACCTGAAACTCATGGGATATTGAAACAGGCATATGTGGTAAGGACCGATGCGCAGGCACACCGATAGTCGATCAAGGAAAAATCAGAACGAGGAATGGAAAAAGAGTGCAGTCTCTGCTCATAACGATTATGGAAAGTGATTGCAGTTCAAATTGGCAATAGCCTGTGTGAAAGTTTGCCAATGCTTGGGAAGCTCCGAAGAACATATTGTGGTTTGTGATTGTACGAGGCGATCCGCACTGTACGGTATTTGCTTGGGATGGCACATCTCAGCCTGTGTACACACGCTTATGGTCATTGATATACTGCTGGTTAGCGTTCTTCGTGCGAGTGGTGATTCCTTTTGGTCTTGAAGGCTTGTTGAAAACCCAAAGCGCCAAGGGCTTTCTATCCCTCCATGGCTTCTCACAAAGCACTTCTTGCTGCCTTTTGCGTGGCAGCGGCGATAAGCTTATGTCAATATGCAGCAGCTGATAAAATGACGTGGGCACCTTGCGATGAGGGACAAACGGCCTTTACGCCTAGCTCCGTGACCCTGTCCCCGGATCCCCCGGTCATCGGCTCCGCAGCAACATTTGTCATTTCAGGAAATATTGGTAAATATCTGCTTCATGGAGCCTTTCGGTCTCGCGTTGTGACTTTGGGACTTTCCTGCCTGGGCAATCGTAAAGGCTTTACGGTACCAAATGTACTTTGCAGAGTCCGAGTTACAAGGGGGCTCTGTAGACATGGTGGTTTCTTTCTTCGGATTCCCTATTTACAGCTCAACTTCAGACCTTTGCTCCAAGACGACGTGCCCAGTGCCTGCTGGTCCCATCTCATTGACGCTCGAGGAGCTGCTGCCGCCTATCGCCCCTCCGGTGAGCCCAACGATGTATGCTGCATGTGCCGCGTGCTCCGAGGCAGCAGTTACACATGTATGCGCGCAGAAATTATTGGAACCTGCTTTAGCCTTCCCCTCACCCGCTCCATCCCCCCACATTTCCCTGTGCGCCTTTTTCACCGAGTCACGCTATTGTTTTCCTATCTTTTCCTTTCGTCGAAACCGTTCTCCATACGGGTCCATACGGTCCGTCTCCCGCCCACTCGGCTTCACTTCTTGCTTTCTACTTTTCAGCACTGTATGAGCGCTTCCTTGACTTATCGCGTATATCCCACAACCACCCTAATCCTGTCCCACACTTCCACTCCCTACTCGCTCCCCCGCTTATCCGCACCTCCGTAATACTCAGGGCGATTACGGTCTGCAAGTGGTGGCCCGGGGCCCCGGCGGCGACGAGCTCGCCTGCGTCAACGTCAACTTCAGCTTGGTGCTGCCTCCCTTCACCGCTGCCTCTACCACCGCCATCTCTACCACCGCCTCCCTCGTCGCCGCCACCTCCTCCGCCGCCTCAAGGGCGTCTTTAGCAAAGGAAGCAGCTGCTGCCTGGGCTCTCCGTGGTGCCTCCAGACATCATGTTTCCTCAGGCCTCAAGGTGAAGGCGTTGATTGGGGATGCCATCGCGCGGGAGGAGGAGGTGAAGGTGAAGGTGACGGCAACGACAAGCACAAATGGTGGCGGCGATGGCGAGGAATATGAGCGGCCGATCCTGCGCTGAGCAGCAGAGCGCGATGTACGGCAGCAACAGCAGCACCGGTGGCTCCGGGATTGGGACCGCGGAGGACGCTGAAAACATGTGCCCTCCGCCTTCCACTTTCACTTCCATGGGCGTACTCCTGCTGCTGCTGCTGTGATGTGATGTGATGTGCTTATGAGTGCGTGGGAGAGAAGCGGCCTGGAGCCCGGCACCGCAATGGCGCAAGAAATCCAAGGAGTGAACTTGCAAGTGAAAAGAAAAGTAATATCACGTTGTTGCATGTGACGTGTGTGTATGTTTGTGTATCTGTGTGTGTGTGTGTGTGCATGCGCATGCCGGAGATGTAGGGAGAGAGGAAGGGGGAGAAAGTGTCAGGTCAGGTAGCCTCGGACACACACACAAACAACGCACAGTAGAAAGAGATAGCAGGATGTTCACGTTCTCGGACAGCAGCGTAATCATATCGAACTGTGTACAGTAGCATGGACGGCGTGTAAGACGGTCCATGTCACGTGTGCTGCATCGCGTCGCTCTATGTGGCGTCAGGCCCAAAGGAATGACTGCAGGGATGGGGGACGTGGAGACGCTGCACGGACGTGTGTATGTATGTACGTATATCTGTATGTATGCATATGTACGTCTATTGTTGCCCTCGCAGGTCGTTACGGATACGAGTGTAATTGCCTCATGTTGGGTGGCATACCCGCTGCACGGCGGCGGCGATCCTGAGGTTTTTATCTCTGGTAATCAACTGTTTTGCCTAAGGTGTTAGGTCATATGATATTAAAGCAGCACCAGGATCTTACGAGGCGTTCCATCCGAACAACTCCGAGTTGGGGACGCTGCATGACCTTTCTTTTAACGAACATACCCGGCTCCTATTGGTACATTTATTTTACAAATATGTCCATCGTTTCTCCTTCATCAAAGGGTTAGCCACGGGGTGACAACTCAAAATCGGATTCCCCCTTCAGGAATGCCTACGCACCGTGCCATAAGTGCAGCGTTGCACGCATGCTCAAGTGGCTCGTAAACCTGGAGTGCGCGGAGAAAGCGAATACTAGCACAGCAGCTGTACAATGCCTCCGGCCAAAACCGCTTGGTCTATAAGCTGTATAAGGCCGACAAGCAAAATCCGTTTCTCGTCCCGTCAAAATCCAGTATAGACTGCGTCTCCCTTCTCCTCTTCGCTTTCCCCTTCGTGAGCTCCGCCAGGGCTGGCTTTGGTTGCACCATCATGCTCTCCGCGCCGCCTGGGCAATGTCCCTCGCCTTCTGTGCTTCAACTCCTGTTGCCATCAATTCAAAACTTCCGACCCTCCACCCTGCCGACGTCCAAGCGGTGTTCCTCTTAACTCCCCGGGGTCTCAAATTCACCGCTTGGGGGACTCCGCCCTGAGAGCGAAACCCCAGAGCAAGCCACACTGTTTTGACGGCTCCGGCGTAATGACCTCAACGAGTTCAGCACCTCCTGCTTCTCACCCCATCCCCGTTCCCCGTCTCCCCTTCTCGGCCCACAACCCCACAACCCCGTCGCACTCCCACTCGTATTCCCATCCACCTATAGAGCTTTAAAAGGAACCCACAGTGCGACGAATCGCAAAATGTAGATCCTAGGAATCATCCACCATGCGCAGCGCCTGTAAAACCAGCCACGGAAAACGACGGACGCGCCTCCTTTCCCCTGCTGCCGCCGCGCCGCTGCTACCGCCGCTGGGCTGCTGCTGTTCTTCGCGTCGATTTCAGCAATAGGAGGAGCCCCACGGGACAACAAAGATCATGGGTTTCACCCACACAGCACAAGCGATATAGGTAGTGAGAACCACACACCACCCTGCACGAAAAGACGCGTAAAATAAAGACGTGCACCCTGCAAAACGCACCGTGTTGAGCTCTCCAAAAGCTCTGAAGCCAACCACCATAAGTCTCCCAGCCAGCAATGGCTCTCACGAGCCATTTCGCATCGCAGGATCCCAGAGCGGACCTCACCTCACCTCATGACCACCACCTGCCCCCTTACCATGACCAACTCAACAGCACTACGCAGATACGCTTGCTCGTCTCCGGCAGCAGCAATAGCAGCTATAGACAAAGAGGGACGAGAACAAGTAGGAGAAACAGAGCAGGTGGCAATGACGGAAGCAGCAGCAGCAGCTATGGAGTGAATAATGTAGTAGTAGTAACCATACCCGTTTTCCATCCATATGCATGCCATGGAGTTCCATCTCCAAACTGGTGTCATGCCAGGGTTCCGTTCCTTGTCCCGCCACAGTTATAAAGAGGACCCTTATTTGTTTCCCAAAATGAACTGGCCATATGCGCTGTAATGTGCGCGCAAGGTTCCACACCCCACACCTCACGCTGAAACACACACATACACACACATGCGCCCGCGCACATCCAGCTAACCGACTCACTCACTCCGGAAACCCCCAAAACACACACGCGCGCCAGGCCACGCCACGCCTGGACCGTCCCCCTAAGCACCGCGCTCGCACCCACAGGCCACGCTCCACACACTCTAAGACTAAAAAGTAACCTGAATTTTGCATAAGCCCCCAGTTTTTGCACTATAACACTGTTCTGCCAAACTTGCACAATCGGCCCTGGACGGGGAGGAGGGACGAGAGAAGGACAACACCACCTCGAGCCAGAGGGGGCCAGGAAGGAAGAAGCGAAAGGGTATTACCGAATGGATGACCTGGCGGCGAAGTACAACCCCTGTTCCCTGAGCAGGTGGGAAATATGTTACAGGTTGTCCCCCTTCGCCTGTATCATACCGAGGCCAATAGACCATGCCAACCAGGACTCCCCAGCCAGCCTGCCAGGCACACAGGCAGGCAGACAGACACACCGCTTCACGCGCATGAGCACTTCTGCCAGCCCACAAACCACAGTAAAACACTGTAAGACTTACACAACAACAGTCTTACGAAAGGAATTTTCTTCCACCCTTTCAAGCGCTCGCCCGCGCGCTGAAGCTTTCAACGCTTTCGCATGGAACACACCGACCGACATAAATCCCCAGCGTGACCCGGACACGCAGACACGCTGCTCCACATCACCTGGCAGAAATACCTGCCGGGGATATGCCGGGGAAAGGCCCCTTCCAACGCCCCTTCCTTCACTTTCCCGTGCCAGAATCCTCACATGGTGAAAAGCGGGAGGAGGAGGACGAGGAGGAGGAGCAAGGCGGGGAGGAAATGGGAGAGGTGAACGCCTTCCCCCAACGGCACCGAGTCGAGGGGAGGGGAGGGGGTACGGGGGACGAGCCCTCAGGGTCACACGCGTCTGCTCACTCGTGTACAAGGTGAGCGCAAAAGCCGTGTGCATGCACCTCCTCCCATCCTCCCGCTCGTCCGTCCCCACCACCGCCACTTCTAAGGACCATCATTAGAGCACCACCACACACAAAACTCAGAACAACAGCACCAATGTCGCCATCTCATACTGCATCGTCGGGCCCATGTCCAACGACCTGAGTACTAAGCTGAACTCGTATCGCCACACATACATGTACAAAAGCAAACAACGGCCGCAGACTCATGCGGCCGCAGCCACACACTGAGAAACGCGACATGACACGACAACCGCAAAATCTCGAGAGCACCCGCCATTCCTCACATGCTCGACGCCAGTTCGCCTGTACGGCGCCGTGGCTGTAAGGAAAGTCGGCGCCGTACACAATCGACCTCAGCGCTTCCCGCAGGTCTCAGTCCGGTCCAGCGCGCGCGCGCACACGTCCACACAGGCACACAAACACAGGCACGCGTGCGAGGCAAGGCGTGCACCCGCCTGCAACACATACATCGGTGCCCCGCTCCAACACACACCACTTATATGCTCTTTGTCCACAAGACCAAGCAGCGCGGACGGTCTGCTATTGAAACACCGCAGTGCCCTTTCTGAACTTGGGTCCTTTCGCCTCCGTTTTTTCAACGCCCAAGGCGCGTCCTGTTCTTCTCTCCCACCTCTTTCTCGTCCCTTTCCCTCATCCTCCTCTGTGTTTTCCTTTCCCAAGGAATCAGGAAACGAAAGACGATTCACACGGTTCAGTTCCGTCTGGGCGTCCCTTCCTCTGGACAAAACAAAGGACAAAACCGAGATCGTGACCCTCACCATCCCGCGAACACGTTGGTGGTTAGTCGACGTTGCCTGGGGTTACTGTGCCTTGCCTAGGGTTCTTCTGGTAGGTAAATGCACCGGTAACTCTCATGCACAAGTTGGTAGGGCCACTGGGTGCACGGCAGAGGACATGGAGTACATGGGCATGACGAGAGGAGTACATGCAGTACAGGACGCCGGGAGGGCAACAAAACAGGAGCTTCTCTCCCACATTATCCGAGGGCTCATTTTCTTAGCGCGCGCTGCTAGGGCCACCGCCTGCCTCCGCCCTCGCCGAGGGCGGACCCTGTTGCTTAGAAGCGGCGGGGGTCTCGTGCCTCGCCGCGCCGCCGCTGCCGCCGCCGCCAGCGTGGGGCCCTGCCGCCGCCGCCGCCACCATCTCACCATGTCCGTGCTGCTGCTGTTGCGCAGCCACGTGATGTGGTGCGTGGCGCGTGTAGACCACAGCTGGGGGCGGTGCTGCCGCCGCCACTTCCTGGCCGCCGTACGCCATGTACGGCATTGGCGCGGCGGCGTAAAAGTACGGGCCTGGCGGTGTTTGTGCGAGGGCCGCCGCGGCTGCCTGGTGATGCGGCACACCGTACATGCCGTACTGTCCCTGGTGGTGGCTGTAAAAGTAGTGGTGATGATTTGCAGCTGCCGCGGGCGGCTGGCCGTAGTAGACGACCATTTGGGGTTGTGCCGCCGCCTGGGACTGCGGTGCGGGCTGCGGTGCAGGCTGCCCGGGTTCCGAAGGGGCGTGGCCCTCTCGTGCCGAGTTGCTCCCGTCGTTCTGGTGTTGTTGCTGGTGATGCTGGTGGTGGTGGTGGTGGTGTGGGGCTCCAATTGAATGCTGACGATGCACCGGCGGCGGGGGGGGCTGTACGGGACCGCCGCTGATGGCCGCTGCCGGCATCGCGTAGCCTGCCCCGGGCGAGACGGCAGCCGGGCCAGGGTAACCCAGCGGCGGCGGCGGGGGGGGCGCTGCGCCGGGCAGCACCGCCTGCTGCACATGGTGCTGATGACGGTGCGGTGGGCCCGCTGCAATTCCAGCAGCACCGAAATGCTGGTAGGGTATCCCGCCGCTGCTGTAGCCGGGACCACCGCGGTGCTGGTGCTGCTGCTGCCTGCCACCAAACATTCCGGCACCTGCCCCGGCGGTACCACCGCGTGGCGGTGGCGCCGACGCCGCCGTGCCGCCCGTGACAGCAGATCGCCCTGGCTGCTGCTGCTGCGTGTGTTGCTGGTGGTACGGCTGCGGCGGCGCTGTCGCCGCCCCCGGCAGCTGTGGTGCAGCGGCTGCCGGCACCACCGGTGGCGGCGGCGGCAGCGGCACTGGGCCACCACTAGCAGCCACTCCTATTGCCGGCGTCGCCACCGCCCCAGCCGCATTCTCTCCTGCATCACCAGCAGCGGCCCCGGCCTGTCCAGCCGGGTGGGCGGCCTGCTGCTGCTGCTGCACCTGAGAGCCGGTCTGCTGTGTTTGGGCCTGCTGCTGCGGCTGCTGCGGCTGCGGCTGTTGCTGCTGAGGACCGCCCGGCTGAGGTCCATATGGTGGAGCTCCAGGCCCCCTGGGGACCCCAACACCAGGCTGCTGCTGCAGCTGCTGTGGCGGCGGCGGCGGATGACGTGGGTAATAATTGCTACTGGAGCTCTGGCGGGATGGCAGGCCGCCGCCGCTGCCATTGCTATTGCTGCTCATCGCCATGAGGTTGTTCAGCTGCCGACGATCCTGGGACTGCGACGAGAAGTCAGCGTGAGGGAAGGAAAACACGAGCCTTGTTGAGACGAGTGGCAGATTGGTACGTGTGTATCGGATGAAGAGTGTTGTATAGGGAGAATGGAGTGAAAAGCAGACGCCGGCCACACCTCTGCTGCACCTCAGACCTCAGCCGCGGGGCCACCACCACCTCCCCACCCTTCCCTTCCCTCGAGAGCGCCCTTCACGCAAAAAGCGCAAATATTGAAAAAGTCGACTTTTCCCCACCCCGCTCTAGGCTCTGCTGGCCTCACCTGGCCTAGAACCCCTACCTGTGGCTGTGGCCTACCTCACCACTACCATCACCGTCCTGCAGCAACCCGCCTACCTTGACGGCCCGCGCCACACGCAGGGCCTTCCCCCCATCTGTAGGGATGGACTGCCCCGGAAGGTGCTTCCCGTTGAGACTACTCATGGCCAAGTTCGCCTGGTGCGCGGACTCAAAGGTGACAAAGCCGTAGCCGCGACACACGCCCGTCTCCTTGTCGCGCATGACCTGCGTCATCAGGGCATAATGATCATCATCATCATCATCATCATGAGGTATGTCGCATCAGGGAATGGGCGGGGGGGGGGATGGATGAAGGGCGGGGTGAGATAGGGGTGGCCTGCGTCACGTCGTGTGCCTGGATGAAATGAAAATGTAGATGTATAAAGAAGGTAAGCGGCCGGAATCCAATTCTTCCTGTCTTCGCTAATTAAGTCCCGAGTCAAATCGAAACTCTGACGGGCAAGGAAAATTGGCCGACTTTGGTCTCAGCCCAGATCCCAGTCAAAGTTCCCAACCAGGTTTTGGTTGGATTCCGCCATCGCCTTCCCTAGGACGCGGGGGAAGACGAACCACAGACGAATAATGAGAAGGAAAAACCATACAAAACCTAGTTAAAGTTATAACATTGCTAGACTGATACTCCAAGGAAAGGCAAATACTGTAGGCGGAGGGTTACTCGCAACCCTAAGTGCAGGAACCGACTGGGGGGAGCGCAGGCGCCAGGGACAGGGACAGGGGCCAGGGAGCAGGGACAGCTGAAACTGAGAGGAGGCGCACTGCGACTTGCCTGGAGGTGCATAATGGGGCCATAGCGGATGAACGTCATGTACAACGCGTGCTCATCGGTATTGGGCGCCAGGTGGCCCACGTACACGACCCGGGGGTCATCCTCGACATCCGCAGCGGGGACACCTGGCGGCGGCGCTGCACCGCCAGTAAACATGGCACCGACGGCACCACCAGCGGGTCCTGCTGGCCCTGGCGCTGGCACGACGAACGGAGAGACAGGGCCCGGAGAGGCCAACACTGGAGGCCGCTTCTGAAAGGCGACGCCGCGGACCGGGCCGACGTGACCAGTGCCGTTTTGTCCGGCAGCCGCGGCGGTGGGAGCGGTAGTGTTGGCGCCGCCGGCGACGGGCGGTCGTGGGGGCCGGCCTTCGGCTGTAGCAGCAGTACTGGCCGCTGGCTCAGAAGCGACGGCAGCGGTGTCCGCCGCCGGTCCCGCTGGCGGTTCAGGGGTCTCCACCGGCTCCGGTGACGGCGCTGGTGGCGGCGGCGGCAGTGACGACGACGATGCCGGTGACGGCAGCGCCTGCGAGTGGGCTTGGCCTTGGCGGTGCTTGTTTTCCGCAGCCACGGGCTCTGCGAATTGTTGCTCTTTGGATACTGAGGCAGGTACGCTGGCCTTGTCCACTGACACCTCCCGTGAGTTCGTGTCGCTGCCCGTAGCCGTCGTGGTCGCCGCGGCTGCTGCTGCGGCGGCAGCAGCAGCCGCTGCTGCTGCCGCAGCAATCGCAATTGCGGCTGACTCCGTGTCACCACCCTCAGCCTGCCTGTCAGGCCGCGCAGATGACGGCGGTGGCGGTGGCGGCGGTGGGGTTGCTGCGGTAACGGCAATACCGCCGGTGCTCTGGCCTTGCTCCACCTCCAGGGCGGCCTGCTTTCGGTCCATGGAGTTTGCAGGCGTTACATTGGGAACCGGCGGCGGCACTCCCGAGCTGGATCTCGTTGGCAGCGGCGGCTGTGCCGCCGGTGCCGCCACGTTACTGGGAGCACCGGCGGCGGCACTACCGTTATGTGAAGCTGCAGCCACAGATTGAGTCCGTGGCGGCTGCTGCTGCTGCTGCCTGGGCGGCTCCTTCCCTGGCACCCCACCAACGGAACCCTGGCGTGGCAGGTTCGCGGACCCGGTCGTGCCCGCCACCGCCACCGCCACCGGTGCTGCTGCTCCGCCGCTCTCTTGCGATGGAGCGCCGTCGGTTGGATTCCGCCGAAATAGGGAGAACGCCGATCCAGTTGCGCCGCCAGGGGCGGCGGTGGCACCACCGCCTTGCTGCTGTTGCTGTGGGTCGTGACCTCCGCGGCGAGGGGCGCGAGCGGATATGGGAGAGTTGCCCCCGTAGCTGCCGCCAGAGCTCTGTGGTAGCAGGAGGCCCCCAAGCCGTCCCAAGACCCAAGTAAGAAGATGAGGATGCAAGGTCAGGTTAGGTCAGGTACTGTCGAGTCAGCTAAGTGAGTCACCGTGAGTCCTAGAGGGTCAGGACGGCGTTTCTGGTTTTGAAGATCTGCCTCGGCAAGAACCCAACCGACGTGGAAAAATACTTTGGACTTTCCACTGGAGGAGACAGCAAATACAAGATACTTAAAACCTACAATCCCCATTAGCACTAGCACTCATTGTCGCCTTTCTTAAAAATACTTGTCCTCACAGTACTGATTTGCCGCCATCTCGTGCCGGCTCTTCTTCGTCGCGAGACGTAGAATGGGAAAACGATGGAAACTTCGTTTGGGGATGACCCGGTATCTTAATTTTCGTTCCCGACCGCATCATCGTTCCCAGCCGCACGACACTACATCGTCCTTCGCTGGAGCAGATATTCCTTCTTCCTTCTACGCCCTTCCACCGTTCATCCATCTAGCTCAACCACGCCCTTTCAATGCTTTTCTCAATCGCTCTCATCACTCCTTTCCTCCCGCCTCCCTGTAGGGACGTCCCTTCCGCCCCATACACATGCGACCCGCAACCCCACTCAGCACGTCCTCAACACTCACCTGTAACGTGCCAGACCCTGCAGGGAAAGGACCTCCAAACGACCCTCCCGACGCAGAAGAGTCCCCCATGTCAGCGGCGGAGGGCCCCCGACCGCGGCGCGGCGGCCCCTGGCCGCCTCCGCCAGCCCTGTCAGCACCGGCGTTACCAGTGCCGCCGCCGGCCACTCCAGCTTGAGATCCGACGGACACATCAACACCTGGCGATGGCAGACCTACGGCTCGGCAGTGAATGGACGGCAAGCGGGACGGATGGACGGGACAAGGGCGGTTTGTAAAAGGGCTTGGTGATTCAGGTTTCCCCTCTCAGCTGCAGATTTCCGGGAAAGTGGGTGGTGGCTAAGGATAGTTGGATAGCCTGATGGGTGGGCTTTACGGTCATGGAGCATGGACCATGTAACTTGTGTCGTTCTGGCAAGGAAGAGGAGACGAAGCCCGCACGGCAGAGGACTAAAGGTGCCAATCCTCTGCTACCTGCCCTGCTACTACGATCCTTTTCCGCTCCCCTGCAACAAGCGCCGTCGTCCACCCCGTCACACCTCACCAACCCGCTTTGCAGGAGGAAAGAGCATTCCCCCCAAGGGGCCAATGCAAACCCTCCGCTCCTTCGAGGGATAATGGGGCGATATTCCCCCACATGCTAACTCCCATCAAATAATGACCTCACCGCTGCCGCCGAACGGAACCATGCCAGTGTTGTACGGGTAGTATCCATAGCCCCACGGCACGTACGGCATCCCCTGTTGGTACACAACGTACTGCATGCCGTACTGCGCCGGCTCTGTGGTGAAGGGGCAGGCAGACGCCAGGCAAGGCATAGGGGGGCAAGAGCGTGTGTTTGTGCGTTACACCTGGGTTTGCATTACCCTGCAAACGCGGGATGCAAATGTCACGAGGTGGGGAAGTTACTGTATGGCCGAACCTTCCCCCAGAAACGCGTCATGGTTGCGTACCTGGTGCAGCCAGCCTTTGTCATACCCCAGAACTTGCCCTTTCGGAAGGTGTACTACGCTCTCAGCAGCGAAAAAACCGGGCCCTCCTCGCTCTCGAATTAAGCACAAAACCGTCCTTGGGCGCCGACCGCCTTGAATGAATTTCATTTTTCACTGCCTACTCCAGATCCCATTATCCACACGCCTTAAACTCACCACCCATTTGGCCAGGACCCAGCATCACGGGAACGGCCATATAGCCTGGCGCCGGTACGGTAGCTGGGGAAACAGGTGTCGGTGGTAAGCTGCCCGGTGCCGCCGGAGCGGCGGCAGCGTACGGCAGAGCAGCTGCCGTACCGGGAGGCCACACAGGCATGGCTCCCCAAGCCCAGGCCGTATGTCCCTGGACCTGCACACGCCAGGGCAAAGACAGTGATAATGGCAGATTATTTTATATTTAAGGGCAAAATATGCAAGTAATTGAGTTTGCAGTAAAGAAGTCCAAAACAATGCGACAGCTACTATGGCTTCACCTGCGCATATGGAGCCTGTGCATCAACAGGCACCAGTGCGCCGCCAGCGCTGACGGCGGCCGCAGGGGCAGCCTGGGGGCCACCTGGAGCTGCCGCAGCGGGTATCAAGGGCACCATCGGTGCGGCTGCCGGCACGGCCGGGCCGTGAGGTGCACCCGCAGGACGATCGTGCGGCGGCGGTGGCGGCAATGCCGACGTAGAACCACTGCGGCGGGCCGTGTGGGTCGTGCCGCCAGCCTCAGACTCGCCACGCTGCGGCTGCGACTGCGGCTGCTGCCAGCTGCCGCTGCGCCGCTGGGCGTGGTACGGCGGTGGCGGTGGTGGCGGCGGCGGCGTCGCAACACCAGAGGCCACACCCGATGCGGTCGCAGCAGCGGCTGTAGGAAACGCCGCGTCAGCATTGGCGTTGGCAGCGGCGCCATTGCCGCCACCACCCGTGCCGCTTTCGGATTCCCCTTGCGCTGCGGCCTCATTAGGCAAGTTGCGACGGTACGACGGATTAGCCGCTGACGACGTGGCCGCCTGGCTTTGCTGCCAGAATCCGCCGCTGCCTTGTGCCTCGCCGTCGGCGTAAGACGGCGGAGCGCCCCTCGAACTGCCTGCACCGCCACCACCGCGACCGCCGGCGCTGCCGCCGCGGCCACCATAAGGCGCAGTTGGCTCCGAAAACTGGCGCCCAAGGTTCCCGCCACCTCCGCCCTGTGCTCCTGGAACAGCGTTGCCGCTGTCACGCTGCCACCGGTTTCGCGACGGTGTCCCCGAGCTGGACCCACCACCCTGCGGCGCGGTCGCCAGCGCTGTCGAACCGACGATGCTTGCGGTGGCTGCGGCGGCGGCGGCCGCCGCTGCCGCCGCCGCCGCTGCTGCCCGTTCCGTGTCCGCTGGGTTATCAAAGCTATTGCCACTGAACGCTGTGAACGGAAGCGAACCAGAGCCACTGTCGTTATTCAAGCGGCCGTACGACCCGCCGCTACTACGGGTCATTGACTGGCCGGCCGCCGCCGTAGACCGGCGATTCCGACCGCCATTACCGCCGCCGCCAGGCCCTAACGCCTGCTGGCCCTGTGGTGCGGCTGGCTGCGACACCTGGCCCTGCGCTGATGCCTGCTCCTTAGAGTGGGGCTGCGGAGGCTGTGTTGGTGGGGGTGGAGGTGGCGGCGGAGGCGGCGGTGGCGGAGGCGGCACATGGAGGAGCGCATTGGGAATATCACAGGATGAAGACGGCAAACGGGCCAAGTCGGAACCTGGGCCATCCTTATGCCGGTCCGCCTGCAGACCGAACGGCAAGGGGGAATGGGGTCAATAGGGGTTGCACCATGAGGGCGGATGGTAAAAGAGGAAAAACGCCACATTGTGTGAAAAAATGTGTGAAAAAATCCAAAACAATACCTCTGGATGCCCTAAAAGGTAAGGGTGGATGGTGTGTAAGCAAAGTCAGGGGAGGGAAAAGAAGTTGGAATTGCCAGGGGTGTCCACGTGCAGGGGTGCAGGGGTAGGCCAAGCCCACCAGAAAAAGTGGCGCAAGGCAACAGGAAGACGCCACAGGTAAAAGAGCGAACGTGGGTTCTGAGAACCAAACGCGACGCATGCGACGCAAAAAGTTGCCGTATGGTCAAAGCTGCCGCGAAAGAACGGCCGAATTCTTGTCCCTGCCCACGTGATTGCGTGCATCCGGCAGTTTGTACCCTACGAGTTTGTTACTAGCCGGGCAGACATTGGCGCCAAGCGCAGCTATTCTGCCTTCATAAAAAATGACCTGCGATGCGTTCATCTCCTTGTTGAAGGCAAAGTAGGCCAGTGCGCACGTGTTTTAGGACCACACAGAGGTTAAATGGGCAATGAAGCAAAGGGAACGTCCGCCTTGCCTTACAGAAGGTGACAATCTGCGGCTTTCCCAGGCAGAGAAGGCAGACCGACAAACGACGAAGGAAACCCGATAACTATTGGAAGTAGAAAAAAAAGATGATCTGGACGAGTGAGTACATTCGTCCTCTCGCGCGGCGGATGTACAGAGCGATACCGTAGTGTGAATTTTCTGTTCGTCTACCTACCTCCAAAGCTTGCTCTGGTGCCGCTCCCACCGTACGGTCAGGAGGAGCTGTGGCATTGGTGCCCGGTGGTGGCGGCGGCGGGGGCGGGGGCTCCGCACCTGCCGCTCTCCGTGACGCTGCCCCGGACCGCTGGTGATGCTGGTGCTGGTGCTGCGGTGGGACGCTCCCCTGGTTTTGGACCCCAGAAGACTGAATGAGCTCCACGAGGGCCACATCCCCTGTACGCGTGAAGGTAATTTTCGGGCGGCGAGGGAGCTTGCACGCAAGAAGCAAAAACCATCTGGCGACATCTGTAATAGCAAACTGTTTTGGAGGGTGTAGGTGAGAATGCCGCAGTCCCAAACGGCTTAAAGAAGGAAACTTCCGAGAAACCAAACAGGACCACCGACATGCAACAAGAGCTAAGCACGAGCATGAAAAGCTTGCGAGACACACAGGACTGCGAAGTCCAGGCCAGCCTACGGTCCCGACGTGAGGGAACAGAAGGTACAGGGAAGGAATCTATGCAGGGTTTCTGAGCAGGGTAGGATGCCGCGAGCCGCAGAATTCAGCTTTTTATTGAGATGGTTGCTCGTCGCCAAATGTAGCAAACAGCGCCAAAGTGAAAATAACCGTAAAAATAGAGCCTTTGCATGCAAACCCCGTCAGGAAAACAAACCCAAACATGTGTTCGCTTGCTCACCCGTCGCTTGCTCGCCCGCTTTTCTGTAACAGTAAAAACATGCGCGTCTATCACTACCGTACCCACGCACGAACGTGCTAGATAGCGCACCTGAAGCACGAGCCAGCACAAGCTGTGAGCTGTTCCAGCCTGCCAGTTCGATTCCCGTAGCGCCGCCGTGAGCATTAGCAACAGCGGTGCTGCTTTCCAGGTTACCCGACACGTCCGCTGCGGCGGGGCCCCGAGGCGAAGGTGGCGGCGGGGCGCTGCGGCATGCGCTAAACAGCACTGCAGCCGACGCGCCGGCGGGCGTGTGCAGGAAGGCAACATCAAAGATGTGTACGACACCCTTGTCATCACCCGCACCCTGTGCAAGCAGAAGAAGTTCATGCGTTACACATCGGTGGGAAAGGGGGCGTGCGGTTGGTCTAGGTTTGCATGAAAGAGATAGGGGCAGATTTCCAGGAGATTGGATGAGACGAAGATGTGTGTTGAACACCTGAAGAACGAACGCAAGATATGGAGGTTCGATGTTCGTTCAATCGAGGAAAATTTCCAATTTCCTTATGATCCATAAGTTTTCGCAATGACCCAAATCAAAGGCCGCAAAATTCCAATACATTGATTGGGCAGGAAAGCAGAGTGCAGCCACAGCGACACAGCTGCATTCAAATAATCAGATACCCTCCAAGCTTGCTTTAGGAGCCTACCAAGACGGAGCTCCCAGGCTGGAACTTGCACCACAACAGCCGAGGCTTGGAGCCATCCGGTTGCGGGGCCACCTGCAATTCACACGGCTCCTGGGCTGAGGCGCCAGTAGCTGACACGTCCCTGCGTGCAAAAGCAAGCAACGGTGACGGCAGTTTGGATGCAGCAGTGGCGAAAATGGCAATATCGCACTAACCGTAAAAAGTTCGCAAAGCTCAACAAATGCAGAAGGCCCCCCCCCCGTGGTACCGGTGTCATGTACAAGAGGAAGTCCTGACTCACGACGGCGGCACAGCACCATGATCAGACAACTAGAAGAACTAAGCCGTGCAATCCATCAGGCTTTTCGGCCCTTGCCAAGTTGCCGTTTTCCCAAGTTGCCAACGGAAGTCCAAGCTCGACACACGAAGCACCCACCATAGGAGCCCTCGCCCTCTGACAATCGCGGCCAGGAACTGGCCTTGGCCATCCCAGCTCATGCAAGATGCCTGCACGAGGTTCGACAGCGAGTAGAACGCATGGAGGACGGCAGAGGGAGCCGTGGGGCGGGAACGGGGTGGCAGCAGCAGTGGCCATGGCGGCGAGGCGCTGTGTTAAGAAAACTATCACAGGACAGGGTTGGTTAGCGCGCCGGAAAAACAGGCGCGCCCAAGTCAGGTTAGTCGGAACAGCGACGCCATGGGTGTACTGGCGAAGGCACAAGCGGGTACATATTGCCTCACCCACCAGAGGCAAAAGTGTCCAACCCCCGCGGCGTCGGCCCCCCGGTGGCTCAGGTTCGGTCCTAATTTTGCTCCGTCCCCACCATGCCAGAATCCATATCCCAGAGGTAGTGCTCAACGCAACCCTTCTTTGGAAAGAGGATGGCGGAAGCGAGAAAACGCAGGTAGCCCTTACGGCTTCAAACGCATGACGTCACAAACAGCCAAGCAACCACGAGACTCCTGCAGCCCCAGGATAGGCGCCACGTAGTTTGTTGCCGCATAGACTTGCTGGACCAAGTTACAACCACAATGGATTGCGCATCACGGCCATGCTTTACATCCCAACCGCCGGGTCTACTAGAGGGACTCAGGCGCACCTGCGCTTGCAGGCCCCTTGCCAGGATCCGGTCTGGGTTACGTGGATGCGTTTCGCACGGGCGCGGAGTTCCGTTGGCACCATTTGCTGCGGGACGAGGCGTGAGGCTCCAAACGATGATCTGGTTCAGCATGGCGTTGGGTCAACCAGGGACGGGGGAGAGGAATAACTATAACGACTAAAATTTCGTGCAGGAAAAAGCGATGACAGCCCGGTGCTGTAAGGAATGTCAAACATTTCTGCCATACGCGTGCTGCAAAGCATTCACCCCTATGCGCCTGTTTATATCCTTGATGGTGCAAATTTGCCTTACATTCGCTTTTCCTCTCGCCACGTCTTTGGCGGATAGCTGCGATACCCCCCCATATACGATTGCTACCTCTTGCCCAGATCTCTTTCCTTTGCCCAGGCATCCTATTCAACCGGCCTGCCCTGAACCGGGGCCTCTAAAGCCCTTACTCTGCGCAAGTTGATCGGTTCCGCATGTATCTTTACCCTGTAGACTTAGCCCCCCCCCCTTGCCAGGGGATCTGTGCTGGGCTCCTTCCCCTCCCTTTCACAGCGCGATTCACTTTTGATCGTCAAAATTCAGCGCTCATGTGGGCGGCATTGCCGCAGCGGCATGTATCCATAGAACTGATCCGCACGGTGAAAGAATAAGTATCTGAGCCGTTTGGCGAGAGTGACTAGATGTTTCCTCTGCGGCCGGTTGCTCCGCCCTCTGCCCTGCCGACTACCTTGCGCACCGTTCCATTGTCGCAGGCTGCCGCTACGCGGTTTCCCTCCGGCGAGGCAGCCACGATGGGGATGTCAACGGCGTCGGTCGTTGTGTATGATTCTGCTTGAATACACTCAAACTGGTTGACCTGCAGCATAGATCAACAGATCAGCAAGCAGAAACAGAGTAATGGGATAGGGATGGACGGAGCAACATTAAAAGATAATGGGCTTTGTGCCATGCATATGGTCTGGTCATCGTATGTGTCGGATGCGTCCCATTGGATGGCATTCCCCAGAGGTTTTGTGCTGTCAGGGTTATCCGGAGAGGGCGAAGCAACCTGCTCAGCTGTTCACCCGCCTGGCCGCGCGGTCATAGCCAAAGCATAATACCTCTTCTTAGCTGTAAAGCCCCGCACCTGCCAGGTGTTCAACACCGGTCCCGCGGCAGCTATCAAAAGGTCGGGCGTCGCCCACGAGAGGGATAGAATTTGCTCCGTTGAACCTGGGATAGTGTGCAAGTGCTCGCCTCCGGGACCGAAGACGCAAATAGACCTTGGGGGTGGGAAATAGGTTGGGACGGACGAGCTCGGCTCAAAGTTGCGCCCGCGAAGCGCGAGGTGCGCAGTGTGGGGAAGTAACCCAGGCAAGCAGCTACCGCAGTTTCAACCGTGCGAATGTCCCGTGGTGAAATTTTTTTGTATGGAACGCGGAGCAGGCAGTCGTGCGGCGGCGGCTGGCGATTGGTATTATGGCGCAACAGCCGCAGTCCCGTGCGAGAAGCGCGAGCGAGGGCAAGGTAACCGTTGTTGCAGCACCGCGATCAGCCGATCAGGGCTATTTCCTGGTATAAGGTAACCTAAGATAGCTTGCTATTCGCTGTGCCATCCTTAGGTCGCAGAAAGCTGGCACCGTCCTGTCCGACTCGAGTGGGAAATTAGCGCGCACCTCCCACTTGCTGCCGCCACAAGATTAGCACCCTTCACGGAGGCAACAGCGGTGATCGCAAGGACAGGCGCGCCATTACTGATCGGGTCGGAGCGGCTCCGGTGTACAATGGGAAACTGCGTAGAGCATGATTCATCGCCTGACAGAACGTGCCACCACTTGAGAAATCCATCCGCGCCGCCCGCGATAAGTTCTGAACCCTTTCCAGAGAGTGCGACGGCGGTAATGCCCGCTTGCTGCCCTTGGATGCGGTGGCGAAGCTGGAGCTGTCCGTTTCGACAGTCCAGGATGAGAAATGAAGCCCCAGTCGTGAGGAGAACAACTACTCCAAGTGGGGAGACCAGCACCTCCCTGATAACGGCGGGCCCAACATGCTGCGCGGCCAGTGTCTTCAGCTCAAAAGAAGCCATCACGCCTAGGGCCTGCCCCGGTGCCAGGTTAAGACGCCTACTGCCACTCCAAAGGAATAACAGTCGTCAATCAACGAAGTGAAGAGGACACTGGGCGCTGCGCAGACGTCACTAGTGACGAATGGCCAGGGGCCTGCCCCTAATTGTTACCCGCCCTGACCACATGCGCTGTTAGCCATATTTTCATGAGGTCCTGCTTAATTGGGAAAAAATGATAACAAGCATGTACGGGGACGGAAAGTCAGACGAGTTACAGCGGTGTCTGAATTCCACCCCAGAAAAGTATAAGCTATAACTATAGCATGATATGCTTTGTCTACTATCTGTGGAACAAGTCGTGATGGCACAGGTTTCCCTTACCGTTCAAGCTGCCCGTACGTCACATTGGTACCCAACATCTTGGCGAGAAACCGGGCCCATGGTCCCTCCACAGGAATGCGCATTGATCCTAACTTTTTTGAGTCGACAATTGACCCAAACCATTAACTAGCACATTTGAACTTGTGTGACAGCCACAGGCCGAGCTGTGCTAGGCGATCATCGTCTTCAAGCCGCTGATTAACATTCACTTGATCCATGTGAAGAATATGGATGCTGTTTGACTCAAAGAATTGACTTACCAAGCCTCCTGAGAGCATATTGTATGGACTCACCAGGCAACCCCCTGGCGCTCCGCTTGGTTGGGCAGGTCAATACGTGTGCTGTGCATACATCAAGTTATTTACACGATAGCAGATATGGCCACGATGACAGATAGGCTCATCAGGTTTAAATCTCATGGTTTCTGGAAAAAAAGACCATCGCTTGCATGTCCCAGCTCGTATGCAAGGCGGTATTGCCTTGGATACGCAAGGTCGGCATATGTTCTATTGTGCCGACTACATTTATTGTTCCCCTGTCGCAGGATAAATGGTCGCCAAGCCGTGAAGTCCGGGCCGGGCAGGATGCTCCTCGCGGGCCAAGCAACACGTCTAGCCCATGCAGTTCTTCAAGCATCTGCAGCACTACACTTCTTGTCAACTACGGCAGCGACATGAACCGTGACTTCGCGGCCATTTCCCTGCTGGAGGATAAGCTTGGTCGGGAGTTGGAGCACGAGGAGCTGAGATCCGCCATTGCTGACTTTCGCCTTGTGCATGGCCAGCTGCCGAGCATCAGGCAACTCGCTCTGGAGCTTGCGAGCCGCGCGGATGTGACCCTTGGCACCGAAGATGTTTCTGAATCGCCCGCTGGGGGCACTCCATACGGTTCCCAGCTGCCGACACCCTTAAGCGTAATCCGTCACGACCTCGGTGCCTCCCCATGCCCGGCCCCGCGCGGAGATGCATCCTTCTTCAGTCAGCTGCGAGCACTGCAACTTTCTGGAACCCACTTGATGTCTCTGTCCCACGACCCGGTGGGTCGACGACACAGTCCTGGTATACTGCCACGTCAGAGCCCGAGCCGTTTCTCTACTTCTGCTTCGCCAGAAAGTTGTACGCCGGTAGGGCGGCACCCCGGTTTTAGAGTGCAGGCCGCTGGCCGGACTTCACCAGCACCCGAAGAACTTCATCTGCCGCTGGGTGGGAACACGTGCCTCGCTGCGTCTGGTAGTGTGGGCGTGGCGGCAGCAGATCCTTTCGATCTTCAGCAGGAGCAGGCGTCACGCCGACCTGTGCCGGGCCTCAACCTGCGGAATCTGCAGAAGAAGAAGACGACAACAACTCAGACGCCACAGGTCGGTAGGTGCCAAGCACATGCCAAGCGTGTGCAGGCTTTATCATCTCTTGTTGCTGGTGGTCCTGCTCACTTAGTGCTAAGCACTGATTTAAGAAGGGAATATCGCTCACAATGAAATGCCAAGCATCAAATGCGTCGGCCAGGGATACCTAGCAATGCTCACGGGCGGGAACATCGCTCAGTGGCCGAAACACATAGCCTTTCGCGGTTGCCGTGCTGTGCATGGAGTTAGCGTAATGCCACTGTCATATTCCGTCCTCAAGCAAGCACACGCAGCCTGCTTCGTTTCCATCATAAACACACACACGACAATCGGCGCTCCTTAACTCCACGCAGTGATTTTGGTAACCCGCCCCGCTTCCATCATAGCTCGCATTCGTGTCGCAAGGGCAGCTTGTATCGAATGGGAAGCAGTAGACCAGGGTGGGCCCCGTACCCTGCACGCTTCGCAGGGCAACGGCAACAGTTCCCCAGTCGCAAGCACTACGGTCAGTCCAACGCCGCAAATTCCTGCACCTTGCCCCGGCGGAAGCGGCCAGAGGACGCCCGACACTAACTCTCCGACCGAGATTCTTCGGATGCTGCTTCCAAGTGCTTGCAAGCCACGGGCATCCATCAGTCTCGGGCCGGGTCGTGGTTGGAGCGCGCTCCGCGCACCGCCAAGGCCGCTGCTCGAGGAGCAGGGCTCAGAGCAAAGGGTCGAAGTTAGCATGGATTGCTCGGTGGTGGAATCGCTCAACATGGGGCAGATGGGCTTTCCCAGGGTATCATTGGACGACTCGGACCAGATCCAGTCAGGTGTGGAGTAATCTTGCAGTGAAGAGGCCTGGCGCAGGCAGAGTTTTTGGATGTGTAGATGAACTTGTGCCGTAGGGTATGCGATATGCATTGGAAGCCGCGGAAGCATGCAATTATTGATCTTGCCCGTCAGTGAGCTGGGCTTGGCAAAAGGGATTCGGGAAGTCTGTTCCGGTGTGGATAGTGGGCTTTCGGTGTCTCCCAAGAGCTACTCCGAGCGCAACAAGATGATCTGTGCGGTCATCATTGGGGAGGTCGGCCACAGGGAAAAACAGTGAGAGGTGGGCAGCCAGGGAAGCTGTGGAACGCATCTGCGGCTAATCGACATGTTGGCCACATCGGTATGATGGTGTGCACCGGCAGGCAGGCCGTGCCGCCTCCTTGCAATGCTGCCCTTGTCCGTTGCCTGCTTTCTTCCCTTCCAAAACACACCCGCACTGCTCTCTGCCCAACTTGCTCGTGGTGCATGGTTCAGGGCCGCGGCGGGTTCAGCCAGTGAAGACACCCCCCTCCACTACCGACGCCACAACACCAGATCTGTACCGGGATCAACCAACCCTGACGCCGCATGGCAGCGCCTTTGAAAAGCAGCAGCGCGCGACGCCTACGATGCGCAGCCGGCGACACCATCTACAAGACCAGCACGACCAGGACGCCTCACCGCACAGGACAGCGCAATCGAAGCGGCAGTTGGTGCTGCAACAGGAACAACCCGCCGGCAACGACTCAGTAGTAGTGGACGCGCTGGTTGGCAGCGGATGCTGCTCGGCGATCGACAGCGACTTGCGCAAGGACACACCCAGCAAAGCCGCAACGGCGGCGCGCTTGGCCGCCGGGGATGTGGTCGCCACGGTCCACTGCACCCGCACCGGTCGTAGCCCACTGCATGAGCCATCGATGGCGACACCAGCTTCCGCTGTACGCAGTCGGGGCCTATCACAGCCTTCTCCATCGCAGCTTCCTTGGGTCACCCCGGTGCCGCCGCTGCGTCTGCCTGGTCCTTGCCAAACGGTCCCGCCGCCTTCCGGCGCTAGTGCCAGTGCCAATGGTGCACGATCCAGCGCACGCCGCCGGGCCTGGTCAACCAATTCGGTCGGTCCGTTGCGGTTATCGCTGACAGGAACCCAACGTCATCACCAGCTGCAGCATCGTTCCATGGCAACCGTTGCCCGGGCGCTACGTCTGTCTGTCTGTCTGCCATCGGCGTTGGTATATGGCGAAGGCCCACTGACGACGCGGCTCATAGCAGCAGGAGCTAACAAGGGCATCACGTCACACGCGTTGTGTACAGGTGGGTGTGTCTCAGGTTAAAGCATATCATCACACTCGCAATACAGCGGCATGGTATGTCAACTTCGTCATGGTCTGAAGCGCACGTGACGATGCCGTTGTCAGGAGCAAGGTGAAAGCTCCAGAAGACGGGCCTTGAAACGTCCTTGTGCACGTTGGAAGTCTGGGTGAGCTTTGCGCTGCTATTGGCGATGGCAAAGCGATGCGACAGGGGGAGGGTAACAGGGGCGAACAGGAGCCTTGACCAGAGCGCGGATTGGGCATTGGGTGGTGATAAGTAGCCGGGGGAAAGCGGCGTAGCTCCGGATGATTTGCTGTAGTTGCGAAGGTGGGAGCGGGTTGCCGGGCGGATTGGATCTATGCAAGCGAGGGTCCCGCGGTGTTGGCGAGCGAGGGGCGGCGGTGAGGACTTCACGGCAGGCGGCCTGGGCTTGAGCAGGAAGGGGGCCTGCTGAGGCTGATTGGGTTCCCTCTCCCCATTGCGCTGCAGTCTTCTGGGCCGAATCCGAGGACGACCTTGAGGATGACGATGACAGCGATGTGTACGACTCAGACGAGCTGGACGATGAGAAAGAGCGTACGCAGCGCGGCGAGCTGGACGACATATCAGGCTTAGGGGAGCACGAACTGACAGGCGGTCGCTACGCCTCCGCGGCGCAGCGGCCGTCAGGCATCCCCGGCCGCAGCGGCTGTGGTGGCGACGTCACAGCCCGCAGGACGCACCATGCACGCCAGGTGCGTGGCTGCCGCAGCCGCGGCAGGAATCGTCGAGGTAACGGCGACGCTGACGACCCCGACCGCTCCAGTCGGGGTCTGATGCTTCCAGAGCAGCTGTGGGACGCCTGGGAGCGACTAAGCGACGGGCCCAAAGGCCGCCAGTACAGCCTTTTGGAGGTGAGGAGTGCTTTGGGGGGTTCTGCACTGGTTGGTGATGAGGCACGCCCTAAAGCTGGGATTAGGGGTTTGCTCTCCTGTTGCTGTTGTTGACGCGCCCTTACATGCTGATGGGAAGTGGGTCCTGTCCAGACCCGCATGACAGCTGCAAGCCCTAATAAACTGAATCTCGGAGAATGGGGAGAGGTGACTGAATGCTGAGGTGTGGTGGGTGGCCGATTGGCAGGAGCGCAGCTGAGGCTTAAGGCCTGGGTCCTGTTAGCCAGTTTGTGCCCTGGGGAGAGAGGAGGACAGGCACTGGTTCCATTGTACCTTTCACAACTGTCTTCTCTTCTTCCTGAGTTCGTATGCCGTACTGCTGTGCAGTCGCTCACCCACGTGGAGCGCATCACGTGCACCTCCTACTCGACCGTGTCCAAGGCCTGCCATCAGGGACAGCCAGTGGTCGTCAAAGTAGGCGGATTTCAAGCTGATGAGTGCCGTAGCGTTGGTTTGGGGATACGGCCCTCGCATGAAGTGGCTTAAGGGATGCGGTTACCAAACTGGCTTTCACGAGCCGGTGTGTGGCTTTCTTGCCTTCCTGAGGGGCCTTCTAGACGGCCCTTGGGGCCTTTCCTGAATTCTACCACTTTCGTCGCGGCTCATTACACGGCCATGGCCACGCGCTCCTAATGAATGGATCCTTTTTCAGATTTACGACGTGGCCGAGAAGGATAAGCTGGCCAACGCTTTCGCGGAAATTGGCGTGCTGTTGCACCTGGCCAGCTGGGCGGGAGCGGTGCGGCTGCTGGACTACGGCCGCCATGAGGACAAGGTGCGTCTGTCCCTGTCTTGCTGTCTTGCTGTTTCTTGTCGCCATGAGTGGCTGTGGCCCCAAACCGCCTTTTCAATCCTTTCCTAGCCTGTCCCCAAATTATCTCCGCTGTGTTCTGTGGTTCTGTGCCAAGATACACATCCCGCGCGCCCCTTGCAATCTGTCGTTCCCCTCCCCAATATCTCCATGGTCATCACATCCTTCATAGCCAGCCCCGCCTTCATCTCCTTATCGTTACGATCACCGTACCCAGTCCCGCTTCCATTTGCGCTTCCCTATGTTTCGCAATCGCTCTGGTATTGTGCACCTCTCCTCCCTTCCTATTGGCCTTCATTGTAGGTGATGCTGATGCTAGAGAGCTGTGACCACAGCCTTAAGGACTGGTGCGACGGTCAGCGCTTTGAGACGGCCACCGGCTCGGACTACATCCGGGAGGTGCTTAGGTGCGCCCGCATCATATCGCCCTGACCCACCACGTACATACTCTCCTTTAATATGGGCCCTCGCGCATTCCCATCCTGCATCATAATCGAGTCCACCCTTATCCTAGTTGTTGGATTGCCCTTCGGCTTCCCGATCCCGTTCCCTGTTCTGCTTCCCTGCACGTTCGCTTGCTGATGCGTTTTCTTGTTATCCCTGTCTCTTCTGCAGGCTCTGGGTCAGTCTGGCGGAGTTGCTCACGGAACTGCATGAGCGCTGGCATGTGGCCCACTGCGACCTTAAGCCGGGTACGCACCTTGTGTCTTAGTGCTTTTAGCCGCGCCGCCAGAAGCTGGCGAGGAACTGGCACACGAGTAAACGTACCGCAGGGATTAGCACCTCGTGTGTACAAATGAATAGCTGCTAAATGAGGATACCGCGGGCAAACTTCTGTTTGTTTCCCTTTCCGTGCGGTTTCTCTCCGTGTGGTCTATATTTGCAACAACACAAGTCCATGTGCTGTGTGTGGCATGCGTTGTTACCGGTTATTCCGTAGGCAATGTGTTGCTGTCCGGCGGGCGGCTGCGGCTGGCAGATTTCTCAGAGAGCATGCTCTTCCACGAGACGCCGCTCCTGCAGGACCAGGCCAGGTGCGGGCGGGTGTTTGGGAAAGGTCGCCGCAGGTGCGAGCTGCGCCAGTCCAGTTGCTGTGGGCCCTTCCACGCTTTAGCGCCGAAGGCCACAGCTATGTTCTAGAAGGCTTTTTGGGGCCTACTGTCTTTCCGGGCCACTGGGGTCTTTCCAGGAAGGTTTGTGTTAATGCTTGTATTACAGCCTGAATGTCAGTGTTTTTTCCAGAGCCAAGGTTTTGGCCTTAAGGATTTTAAGGCTAGGAATACAACATGGCACTAATCCTCCGTCCTTACTGCACACGCATAAGCGTGCTTAACGATTCGTTGCTTTTTATGCGGTATGCACAATGGTCCACTGGATTCCGGCAGGGGCACGGTGCCGTACCAGCCGCCAGAGATGGTCCATGGCCACTGCGTTGATGCACGCAAGGCCGATGTATGGGCCATGGGCTGCATGCTGTACGAGATGGTTACTGGCGAGCTACTGTTCCGTGGTAATAATGACTGCATGCGGGCGGTGGCAGCGGGCGCGGCTGCCGCCAGGTTACGGCAACAGTCTACAGCAGCGCACCAACATGGCCGCCGCCGCGGTGCCCGCAACGGCCGTGACGGTAGCGGCGGCACTCCAAGCCAGACCAGGGTGCAGACCAGGACACCACAGCTACCGCGGCAGCAGCAGGAGCCGCCATCCTTGCAGCACCGCAGCGCGCCTCCGGCGGCAACGACGGTGGCACCGTCGCCACCGACGACGACGACAACGGCACCACCGCCGCTGGACGTTTACCCCGCGCAGTTGGCCGCACAGACGCCAAGCCGCCCGGTGTCGGAGCAGGGCTCTGGGATAGAGCCATGGCGAGTGGCCGAGACCCTGGAGCCTGCCAGCGACGCCGTGGCGGCCACGGCAGTAGTCCAGCCACCGTCGCCGCCGCCACCGTTTGTTCCAAGGCTGCCGTTGGCGCTGACCCGCGGACCAGGGATGTCCAGCTCTCCGTGGCAATACCCGCTGACACCGGGGGCCGGGGGCTCCTTGCCGCCGCTACCGCCGTTGACCTTGCCCATGACCTTCCTCATGGGGACAGGGGGCTTAAGCTCGGCCAGGGTTACCGGTCGCAGCCTGGAGCTGATCGCCGAAGGCTGCGGCACCGAGGACGCGTCTTCATTGACTACCGACCCGTGGGTCGTTCCATCCATTGTCAACACAGCCCCGACCACTGCTCGGAGCACCGCGCGGAGCCAGATGCCATACGGGTACGATACTGCCCGCAGCGTTGCGAGCTCCAGCACCGCTGCAGCTGGCGCGGTGGGCTACTGGCCGCCAGCCCCGCCACCCTCCACGGGAACCGCGCGGAGCGTAGCGGACAGCGAGTGGACCCTCGCTGTCAATTCAACCACAAACCCCGTCGGCGGCGTCAACACTGCCGTAATCACAGCGGGCGCCGGCGGGAGCTATGGGGGCGCCACCCGATCCTGTCCTGGTGGCGAACCTTCCTCATACCGCAGCGTGGGTGGGCATTACAGCACCGGCGGTGCGGACAGCCAGCGAGACGACGTGGCGCCGCTGCTACCGCCACAGCCATCGCCGCCGCCGTCACTGCTGCCGCCGCACCGGCGTCTCCGCCACTCCATCGCGACGCAATGTGCTGACCCAGCGGGCCCCGACTGGCTGACTACGGAGGAAGCGGACCGCCTGCGCATCATGTGCGACGAGCCGCCATCCTTCCTGCTGGTGCATTACCACGGCGGCGGCAGCTCATCCCGTGCCACCGGTGCCGGCCGCGGTGGCGGTGATGACGGTGTGGCGGCCGTGGCAGCCGAGCTGCGCAACGTGTACGAACCGCGACCGCTTTCCGGCGCTGACGGTAAAGATGTTGTGTCGCTCTGTCTTGGAGAGAGGTGTACTGGTCTGTGGAACCCCGTAAACCTGAACCTGTGCCTTTTTTACCTGGAGTTCCAGTGGGAGGAAGGGTTTATAAGTGGCCTGGTCATGTCGCTGCGTGCTGGGGAATGAAGTTGGCAAGTACTTTCCTCGCTGCAAACCAAGGCTGGGAAAGAGAACCTATCCATGACCCAGACGAAACCCGGAGTACACAGCGTGGCTATCTTCCGTAATAGGGAGACTGAACCCCTGGTATTATCCCCGCCTAGAGTTGGCCGAAACTAATGGCTGGCTGGTGCGATTTCGTCGGCATAAGGAAAACTGGAGCTCCCGGTTTCGACGCCCGCAGGTCCGAGTCTGTGTGACGGCGTGCTTGGTTTGCTGCGTGCCGTTCTCGTGGAAGACCACGCGCGACCCAGCATGCGGCAGGTGGCGGCCCTGGCAACAGCTGTGCTACAACGCCACTTTCCCCCCCAGCCGCCGCAGCCCCAGCCCCGGTCGCCGCAGCCACTACCGCTATCTAAACGTTCATGCGCATGCGCTGCTGCAAGTGGAGAAGGTAACACTTTGGGGGCAGCTGCCGGTGACACCCCGAGCAACACGGGCCGCACAGGTGTCCGTGATGATTTGATGGATTGCCGCGGGACGATGAGCGGACACGGTTTGCCCAATACCGCTGCTGACCGCAGCCTGGGTGGCGGCGGGCATAACGGCCGCGTGGGCAAAGGTGCGCTTGTACAGGAGCTGGTCCCGACAACAACGGTGCTGCCTTCGCCGCCCTTGTGTCTCAGCGTGTTGAAGGAAAGGTCACCATCTCAATGTGACGTCAACATCGGCAATGGGACTGGAGGTGCAGGCGGCATCAGCAGCGCCGGTGCCGGCCCGCAGACTGCGGGCGCCGATGGCGGCAGCTGCATCGACAGCAGCCGCAAGGAGAACAACTCATCGGCCACAGCGACCGCGACAACGACGGTGGCGGCGGACTCCAATGGATCTGCTGGCGCTGCGGGCCCTGATGCCGTAGTGTCAGCTCCTGGTGACGGGCCTCGGTCCCGCTCAGTCAGCCTCTTCGACATATGCGAACCGCTGGTTACTTCCCGAGGCCCTGGGGGATCGGCTCCTGCACCACGTCCCCATTCACGCAGCTGGCGGCGCGTGTTCAAGAAACCATATTAGGCAGGCATATTTCACAACTTAGCAATGTTGGGCCTCAGAAGGGCTTCCGACAATGGCGCAGTGGCTTGCGCCGATATGTGATTAGTTCAAATGCTACCAGGGAATCACATACACAGGGCGCGGATTCATGCATTCTCCGCTCCTTTCTGTTCTCTTCATGTGGTGGCGGATTGGATGAATGAGTATGTGGGGGCCATGCTGGATGCGTCGGCCGGATGGTAGCGGCTGTAGCAGCAAACGTAATGGAACGTTCGGTTTTGCAGGTGTATCCAATCGGGTCAGCGTGCCTTTGCCTCGTGAACCAGCAGTGATTTGGAGCGATTAACGAGTATCATATCTAAATCTCAGTTTCGGGATGAGATTTTGTGATTTGTATTCCGTGCGTGACTACAAGTGCAGTGAGGTGCAGAGAGTTTGTACTGCAATCTACAAAAGACAAAACTTCGTGTTCACGTTTTCGGCAGGAAGATCCAATACAATGATTTAGGGATGTATACTGTTTAGATTCCTGCAAGTCACAGAAGATGCAACTTGGAATGCTTGGGCCCAGTACCGGTACTATAATGACGTTGTGAGACGCGAACCCGAAGCCCACCATTTCAGTCCCATCCTTAAACTGTCACCCAAAAGTAGGCAATCTAGACGTCGTGATATCACTGTAACGCGTAAGCCCCCTGCGCCGAGCCCTCACCTAAGTATAATTTTCACCTTAACTAGCATTACGGTGATCAATTTATACGAAACAACTTTAACTCACTATTCCACATATTTAACCCTTTCATGTCGTCATGAAAAACGGCAGAAAAGGTCTAAATCTGGAATGCAGACGTTGATCTACACAGTTTATGTAACGCTACGTCCGTCAGTCGCCCACCTCTGCCGAACGAGCTCACCGCAGCCCACCATTGAAATTTTGCATTCTTGGCATTTTGTTGGAGCGTTCAAAGCTGCCTGTTAACATCCCTTGCCTCCCTATACGAACATCTGCTTGATTTGCGCTCTTAAGTTCTCTTGTCCACAGCTACAGGCACCTACGAAGTTCCCAGAAACTCCCAGAATCCGCCCGCACGCGCGGGAAGGACTTTTCAAACAAAGAATGTTTTGCCTACTTTTACTAAACGAAAGCTTCCTATATTGCCTTCTGCTCATTGCAAGCAGTAAAACTCGGAGTTATAATTTGAGCTCTTGGTGGATGAGTCGTCGTGATCCTTAGCAACAAACGGGTAATCACCTGCCTGCTAGCAGGGACGGCTGCTAACAGCGATCATTGCCCACTACCGTACTTCAGTTCGTATAACGTATTTGACTGAGTTCGAATCCGGCTTAGGGATGCGCCAGGGGGCCGATGAAGCGGGCGACGGTACGGTGACGGTGGCGTAGTGTTTCGTTCTGAGTTTAGGTGATTTGCCTATCTGTCATCAGTCTTCTATTCGTAGACTTCGTGAGCAAACCGAGGCTAATTGTGAAGTCCTGGGACCTTCACGGGCGTCGTGTGTTTTCTCATGCACTCCGCCTCGTGCGATTGCGAGACTCAGACGAAAGTGGTTACTGAGCGAAGGAGCGACTGACCAGGGGATCTGCGGGGGGCCTTTACGTAAAAAGGTGCATGTCGCAAATCCACAGCAAAACCCATCGGAAGGGGGGAGGGAAAGGTGGTAGTCGCAAAGACGCGGAGGGTAACCCAGAACGTTTATCCATGCGTTCGCTGTTGACGCGTTCCGGGCACCTAGGATGCTTGTGAACTGGCCGAGCCGGGCTTTTCGCCAGCTTTTACTATTTTCATAGACCCAGACGCTATAAGTGGGCGGGCAATGTAATGACGACAGGAATCCCGCGCTCGTCAGCTTCATCTGTTGATGCCCACAGCGGGAGTACCTAGATCTACATATCGGAGTATTTGCCGCGCAGAACATTTGCTGCGTCCACCTGCGATGGATTGGCACCGAAGGTAACCGGGTTAAGGAAGAGAAAGGAGGCGAGAAGAAAAGACGGCAAAATGAACGTGACACTGAAATGTCGTGACAACCGCAGCTCCACAGTGGAGCACGAAGAGACCACCGAACGCTCCAAAAGGTATTTATGAGAAACCTTGAACGAATTCGAATTGTCGCAGCAGTCCGGGCGGCATGCACAGTGCTTTAGGTCTGTCGGGCAGTGTCCACCGTGTTCACGCTCAAGCTTGTGTTAGGTATTTTACTTCATAATGCATCTTTGCGCTGCTGATGTCTTCACGGTCCTCAGTTCCAGAAAGTCCTCACGCGTTCCACTGTGTCCCAAGAATGTGGTTCTAAGGTTCCCAAACCTGGAAAGCCTAGAAGGCGGCCAGCGGCTAACGGTAAGAGGTTCTTGGAGCTTGATGCTTGACATGTTTCCCAAGCACTCTCTCCGGCCATCCACAACCACGCGCGACCAGGAACCGAAGACTGGACACAACGCTAGGGGGGGCTACGGATGGCCCGATCGGTCACTTTGAAGAAATATGAGCTGCACTGTCATCTATGTCCGGCTCAGGCGCATGGTTTGCTGGTTGGGCATGAAAGTGCCGCGACAAGTGTTATCGAAGTGCGCAAGGAACAAAAATCTGGCAGGCAGGAATGAATCTGGCAGGCAGGAAAAGCCCTTTCTCCCCCATATACCCCGATACCTGTGTGGCTAAGGGTTGCGTTGCATGACAGCCCGGTTATCACTACATCTACATCATCGGACATTCGGCTTTGGAAAGAATAACACCTGGCCCTGGTAAGCACAGATCTCCTAGATCTCCCGCGAGCTGGTGGTGTCGCACAAGGGAGCAGAGGTCAACCCCAAGGTTGGCAGATTGAAGCATTTGAAGCAGGTTCTGCGTCTTCCAAACCTTTCAAATGCGTATCCCAGAGGATGAGGTGAGGTGAGCCAGCCGGCGCGGATTTCTGTTCTAGACAAACTGTGTCGGCTTCCTCGAAGTCGGAAAAAGGGCGGGGGCCCCCTGCATCCGTACAGGCCGGTAGCTAGGGTGGCACGTGTGACAATTGATGGGTAGTGTCAACATGGTGGGAGCTTGTGTTTGTTGCAGCAGTGCTGATGCTGTGGGAGGTATGCTTGTCAGAGTGCGGGAGGCAGGAAGCCGGGGCTCATAACCTGTTGAAGAGACGGTGTCTCTGGAACCTAGCAGATACGGCTAAGAGTCATTGGTCGTTACACGTAGTCGGGAGGTCCGCGACCTGCCACCGACAGCCCCTTGCTTGGGCGTAAACGTATGTGTGTATGTTACATGGTTGGGTGTGCATGACCCCATACCTGTAAAACTACCCATACGAGCCGAAGGCCCGAGGGCAATATCTATACGCCTAAAAGCCACGGAGAACAGGAATCACCTCACATCAGCCCAGACTAGCTTCCAAAGGGGATAACTGAGTTTCGGTGAGCCCACATACGTTCCAACATCCTCGCCAGACATGCTGGTTCCCATTTCATGGCCTCCAACATGCTCTGTTGATGATCGAATCCCTCTTCAGCACGAATATCATTATAGGCTGGGCATTCCAATAACACGTGTTTTTCATCCTCGATTCGGCTATTAGTACCACAACTGCGGCAAAACCGCTGCTCCCTGGGGACATGGTACTTGCCCCTTCGTGCTCTGTTTGCCTCCAAAGCCTAGCAACATAAACGAAACTGCATTAGCTTACGATGTACTAAACGGGGAATGAAAACCTTAGCATGTGTTGGCCACATGACGGCTGCGGCTCCCGAAAAGGGCAGCCCCATCCAGTGCTTCTACTTCGCCATTTGCACTCCCGGTTGCTTCCCATCTGATGGGTACTCCTCTGGCAAGACAGTCAGACGCGCATGGTCCCAGCCGCTCATCAAACGCTCTCTTAGTGCCGTTATCACCGCTCCTTCGGGGAAAGGTCTACTCAACAACCAGTCAACACGCTCCTTTACCCCCATGACTTCTTACGGTATTCCGCTCCAAAAAACGTATGAGTGTGAGCTGCCGTTACCGGCACACAGCAGGGGCTCGGCTGCCAAGTTCGCGGTCCAGGCCGGATGCTCAACACTCAGCAGACGCAATCGCAGCTTGCCAGCCTTCAGCCTGCTGGCTTTGCGGTCTGGTGCCGCAGCCATAACACACACGGAAAACAGTGCCGTACAGCACCATACACACTGCCTGCGGCGCCCCTTCAGGCATTGACCTGCCCATTCGGGCGCCTGCTCACACGCCCTTGGCGCCCCCCTCAAAGCCTAGCACGACACACCTCCCCAAAGCCCTCAGCACTTTCCGGTGCTGTCTGTGATGTTTATCCCCCAAGCGCCAGCGGCTTCAGCGCAAAGCCAAACTCCAAACTGCTGTTTTTTCCCTCTTGAGTATTTCGATTCTCTATCCTATGGTATTATGATTTCGAGCTGTATGATTTGTTTCGGGATTAACCAATTGCTGAGCCTGGTTCTCCCAATACGTATCGCTTAGATCATGTGTGTGTGTGTTACATATGTGTGTGTGTGACACACAGATCATGTAACATTGTGGCTACTATGGCGCTGGACCATGCGATAGTCCACCCAAGAAGCACCTCGAGGTTGATGCAGCAGTCGACAGCCGCTGGGCAGCTCGGAGGGGGGAAGGAAAGGACTGCAGGATTGCGCACCCTGTCCAGCCGCCGGCGTGTCTTCGTGCATGCCTGCTCCCCAATCGCAAAAACCGGTGTTTGTCCTTCCTTCGCTCATTTCCCGGGACCAGCTCACACTTTGGACGCTAGTCTGGGCTGATGTGCGGTGATTCCTGTTCTCCGTGGCTTTTAGGCATATAGTTATTGCCCTCGGGCCTTCGGCTCATATGGGTAGGGTACAACAGGTATGGGGTCACGCACCCCCAACCATGTAACACACGCAACACGCAGTGGCCGGCAGCAGCAGCTCCCGGGAAAGGAGCCGAGGAACCTAGGAACGGGAACGCTAAGTGGTAATCGTGGCCGTGCAGAAAAAAAATCAAAGGATAGTACAAGTGGTACAAGTTACCAGCCTGCACACGATTTGCGAGCCCAGGCAGCAGGCGCCGGCCTTAAATCTGGACCCATAAAACTCAGGAGGTGGTTTTTTTGCGAGGACGGCATTGGATCAGGTTTATGTATTAAGTGGATGATATCTAACCTATTGGCCTGTTAGTGTCCGTTCAAGCCCGTTATGAAGGGTTTTCACAGGTGCAGTGGGATGGCCTTGATTAATAAAGGGAAGAGAGAGTTTTGAAAACGTCTGCTAGCAAGCGGCGTGCTTTCCTCACAAATGCTTTGTCGATGTGGCACGTCAGCTGTCGGCCGTCGCCAGACCCTGGCCGTTGGCTGTTACGTGCTGTTATCACAGTATCACGATGGCTGTGCCTGCGCACACGACTCTTGTTGAGATCCTTTCATGAAAAACATCAAGGAAATCTGTTTGGAAGCACAGCTTCCTACCATTCCTTATGTCGCTCCGGCTGTTCGTTCTCCGGCCGCTATCACCTTCGCAGAATTTTGAAATCCCGTTCAGTTTTGTGCAGTTTATAAATTTAAAATAATATGCGCAAAATGTTCGTACTGCAATATTGATCCGCGATTCTCGAGCTACAAGCGTGCAAGCATTCGCTAGCGCAAAAAGTTACCAAGCTTTGACTCGGGCATCCACAGGAAGGAGAACCATCATCACTGCCTATAATTTAATTGTTAAGATAGAAATGATTTATTTAACACAGGTACTGTCCTGCCTTTGCCTTGTGGCCTCTGCTTGGGCAGTCTCGACACCTCCACCGACGGCAAGGCGACAGAATCCATCACCTTTGGGCCCTGCTTCAGGTAACATCACAAATGGTCAGCTATTTTCTATTTATAAAAGTCGGAATCCTAGCTTAGCTCATACGGTCGCTGACATGGCCCCAATGTCTCAGTCATAAAAATGAAATGGCGACTCCGTTCCCGCACTTATCTGCAGTTCCCGCGAACACATTATGGTCTACATTTGCGCGCGATTGCAAAGACGCTGACGGCACGAGCAACCGACCTGGAGCTGCACAGAATGCCGTAGGCGGGCCGCGCCTACCTTCACTGCTGCGCATCGCACAAGGCATTTGTGCCAACACTCCAAACAACAGCTGGGTATCCGATGCCCCGGTAAGACATCTGGGACACGACAACTTGGGACTTAATGCTCTGTTTTGCGGGCTGTTGCTCTACGAAGCAGCTTTGGAAGAGGATTTCGCGGTCCTTTCCATTCCTCTAAAGCCCACAACGAATCGACGCACACGCACACAAACAAAATCTTGTTTCCTAGTGAAAGTCCATTCCGTATTTTTCGTACGTACTAGGGTTATGCATGCGGTGAATGCATGAACATATGGGGTTACAGAGGATTCCGGCAGTAGTGCTGTCCCAACCAAAGCACGTGCGTAGTATTAGGCGCATAGGGCCCCCAGAGGCCGGGGGGGCGGGGGAACGCCAAACCACGGGCCGGCGCTCAGCACCACGCAACGAACACTCCCCTGCCGTACAATTCAAAGGATAGACCCTAAGCAAGGCCCACAAAGCAGGGCCACGAGTTGGATAATACGCAACCACCCCTATTAGGTTATGGCCAACTATGGGCAGCCCTACTAGCCAACACCAACCGCCGGGACCCCCGGCCGCGGGCAACCCAGGGCTATCAAAAGCTTGGCAGGGCAGGGCACGGCAGGCAGGGCAGGGCTAGCGGAATGCCTTGAGCCGGCTGAGAGAGTATAACCACCGGCTCCAATGCCCCATTGGTACGGTCATGATAGTGATGGGGGTTTAGGTGGGAGGGACAAACGAGACACACATACATACATACATACATAAACATACATACATACACACGGATACTTTGACCTTTTCTCCTTCAACCCGTTCGCGTTGTTACTCAGTCTGAGAGACAGCTCTCGGTCGGCTAATTATTTCCCAGCTGGGTGCGACGGATTACCGGGGCCCGGGGATGCGAACGGTACAGACTCCCGTCATCGCCATTCATTACCATCGCCCTGTCCCCACCTCAACTCGCAGCGCCTCTGCGCCCTGGACGCCTTTTTCGGGACCCAGATCGGCGGCCCCAAACTCGTACGCTTCGCTGACGTGGCAAACATCACCATGCTCGTACTAAATCGTGGTACCGTACGACCCGTCATTGAATCAGTTGATGTAATGGTTGTCCCACCGTCAACTGAAGAAGAGGACACCACCGCCGCCGCCACCACCGCCACCACCACCACCACCACCACCGCCGCCACCGCCGCCAACAGCCCAAGCGTCAGCAGTCCCAGCAGCAATTCGCCACCTGCCGCTGCCTTACGCGCTAACGGAAGTACGGCAGTCAGTTCGTTGCCGACCGTTGTAGCGGACGCTCTGTTAGCCGCGGGGATTGACATCAGCAGCGACGCAAGCAGCCGTACGCCTGTACTGCTGCCGGTGTTCCGGGCAAATACGGCATCGGATGCGGAGCTCCAGGTCGCCTGTCCAGGGTGGAACAATTGGCGGATGGTATTGCACGGCAGCGCGCCGTACACGCCCTGGATCCAGGATGCACTCGTGTTGGCTGTACGAGCAACGGTACGGGGTGCTGGATCTGCGCTTAAGGACAGCATCATAATGCCTGGTGTCGGTGCGGTTGGTTTGACGATGAAGGTGCAGTCGCCAACGCCGCCGTCACCGCCGCTCCGGTCGCCGCCGCCGCTTCGGTCGCCGCCGCCGCTCCGGTCGCCGCCGCCGCTCCGGTCGCCGCCGCCGCTCCGG
>NW_003307608.1:320506-326028 GCF_000143455.1 Volvox carteri f. nagariensis
CGCCGCCACCCCCGTCGCCGCCGCCGCTCCCGTCGCCGCCGCCATCCCCGTCACCGCCGCCATCCCCGTCGCCGCCGTCACCCCCGTCGCCGCCGCCGCTCCCGTCACCGCCGCCATCCCCGTCGCCGCCGCCACCTCCGTCGCCGCCGCCGCTCCCGTCGCCGCCACAGCTCCCGTCGCAGCCGCTGCTCCCGTCACCGCCGCCGCTTCCGCCGCCGCCGCCGCTTCCGTCGCCACCGCCGCGGATGCCGGCGCTGCCGCCACAGCAAACGACGCCTTCGGTACCCCGGTCGCCGCCGAAGCGGCGGCGTCCGCCGCCGCCGCCCCCAGCGCCGGCGCCGCCGCCGGCCACATATGGCCTGACACCTAGAGCTATAGATGGCTAGAAAGAAGACACGCCAGATGGCGGGTGAAGCGATGCCACTTCTCGTCGTTGGTCCTTCAGTTTTATTTATTCCTTCGCAAAGCAGTTTATATGGAGGTGTAAGCTCAAGGATAATAAAGTGCGTGTATTTTGGGGACAATGCGGACTAAAAGGTGAGCACTATGTACTTGAGGAGGTTAATAAACCTTTTGACAATAACGCCCTGATGCGAGCTTTCATAACACTGTGTATTGCGTATTGGAGTGCTATGTGTTGGAGGGTGGCAAGCTGTGTACTGCATCAGAGGTTGCCATCGTACGACGACGTACGACGGGTAGGGAGGAAAGGTAAAACGCAGACGGTGGGATGGTAGGCGGTGAGGGGTGGCAGCCACGGGGGTTCGATACGTTCGGGTTTCGCGTTTGACTTCGGTTTGGTGAGCTCGGATTCGGATTTTGAGCGGGCGAACGAGTGTCGAAATGCGGAAGGAGGGTGCAGTATCCTGTACGGCGTGTATCACCATCACGGGATCTGCATCCGCCGATCGGTGGTACTTTTCTGAAGTCGTGTGATATCGTAATAGGGGGCAAGGGGAAAAAAGAGGTTGGACGGAGGGGAGAAGAATAATGATAATGCTTGCGCTTGTCGCGTCGCGTGTTGGGTGCGTTAAAAGGAGACACATTGCTTGCTGAGATGTTGTGTCGGTGGGAAGGCCGCTTATCGTCGGAGGGCTCGGTAAGGAAGGCTCATTACAACAAAAGGCTTTGCAGGGTGTTGTCACAATTGCTAAATGTTGGTGACATAATTATTTTGCAAGCTGAAATGCCCCCAAAGGATGCTTTGAGTCCTGTTCAGGTCCTTTTTTCTGATTACTTTGATGTTCCGTTTTGTTGTTATTCTTCGTGCGCAGCGTTCCTCTGGTCGCTGTATACCGGTAATAATTGCTAGTAGCTATCGCAGGTGGTGTGCAGGCGGCGCACAGAGCTCTGGTGGCGCTCTTTGCATAGCTGCGGTTTTCATCTCAACATATTTTCCACGTCTAATCCATATACCCGCTAATAATAATAATAATAAAGTTCGACTAAATTTGTCGAACAGTATGGTGGCCAGGAGACTGAATTTTTGGCTGCGGCGGAAGAAGCGGATCTATCCATCCATCCATATATATGCACCCGTCAAAATATCCTTCCTTCCCTCCAAGCGTTGGTCGGTGGCCTTCGTCGCTCGACCTGTCATGACCTGCCTGACGGGAGCTGTGCCGTACTGAGGGAAGCCGTGTCGTATTGAAGATAGCTCTGCCGTACTGAGGGACGCAGTGTTGTACTGTATAGAGGGAAAAGCCGTATCCGTCCCTATCCATGCAGCTAGGGCGGCCGTCACACCGGCCCTGCAGGGGTCTCAAAAGGCACCCAAACCGCTCTGCGCTATTCATAAAGGTCCAACAAACACATCCATACACTTTGAATATCTTATATGATTTAGAGGACGCAGTGTGTAATCCAGGGAGGGCGGTATCCCTGTGCCCTATCGTTGAGTTGTAGACCATGTTGCCTAAAGCTGTGAACTTCATGCTCCATGTTATACACATGTACGGGTTTTTGCACGACAATCGTACACAGGAACGCCTGAATCGTGTGAGCATTATTCATGGAACGGTTAGTTGTTGGAGGTTGATAGTTGGAGGTTGATAGTTGAAGGTTGGTGGTTGGAGGTTTTGGAATATGCAGATATATATTGGTTAGGTGGCACCGGTTTAACGAAACGGGCTGTGTTGCGGCGTCAGCAGTTCGCAGTGATGGCCTTGATGACGAAACTCAGGTTTGATGCACTTACTTGATGTGGGCTTTTTTAGTTTTGACCTTGCAAGGATCTGGGCCTTACGCCCCCTCTGGCCTTCCTCATCCCCCGCCCCGTTACTGCACGAGTATGATTTTTTAGCCCTTGATGCCCTTAAGGGATCCCTTAACCCGCAGATACTGTTGCGAACATGTATGACCCAAATGCGAACCAATTTCCTTCTTGGTCCGCGTTATCTGAACAAAGGAGGCTGCCAGCTTCTTCCCCCCTTTTCCCCCCCTTTCATCCCCCCCGCACACACACACACACACACAACGGCCGGCAGGGCTAGTCCCGGGGTCGGCGCAATACGCCTCTCTCCCCCCATCTGTGTGTGTGTTACATGGTTGGGGGTGCGTGACCCCATACCTGTAAAACTACCCATACGAGCCGAAGGCTCCAGGGAGCGCTCACTTCACCAATGACACCGGACCGAGGATGACGGTGAAGGTGATTTCCTCTCTCTCTCTCTCTTTGGTCCGTTGGCTCTTCGGCGGTCTTAGGGTTGCCGTCCAGGGGGGGAGAGGGGGTCCACGCCGAGTTGATGTGAGCTGAGTTGAGTGCGGGTAACAGCTTTGTAAACGATTTTGGTGATGGCCGGTGATGATGGTGATGATGGCCGGTGATGATAATGGTGGTGCTAATGGTGGTGATGAAATTGATAATGGTGACGATGGTGGCGGCGGTTACATTATCAGGTGCCTCTTCCGAGCGATAACCAGACAAGCTTCCTCGGTGTACCCTTTGCTGTTGTAACGTGGTTGAAAAGCTGGCCGGTCTCAACTTCCTTCCTTGGTACTTAAGAGACAGTTAAGACATTCAACTGCGACGTACATGAACAGAACATATATTTGTGTGTGTTCATCCAGTTGAGTTGAATAGGCCCGTACGAATCTTTCATTACAGCACGACATGTGCCCTGGCTCTTGTCTCCCCTCACTTACCCCCCAGGACAAGAAAGAGCAATCCACGCAAGCGGTCGCGCATACATACACACACACTCTCTCTGTCTCTCACGCACACACACACACCTTTTTTTCCACAGCTCTCCCTGGTGCCGTTCGTACGTACTGCAATAATTCCGTACACAGTACCACCCTTTGTGAGAACGCGCCTTCCACTATCCTCCTTTCGCCCCTCACGCCCCCGTCCCCCCATCCCCCCAACCATCCATCCACAAACATACATACATACAGCACCCCCCGCTCCATTCCCTGCCCCTAAAATAACTGCAGCATCACACCGTACCGCCTCCAAGCAAAAGCCACCAGCTTGCCTTTTTTACGCGAAACGGCAAACTGCCGCCAACCCTGCGTAAGCTCCAAACTAACTCCCCCTCTCATAACTGTAAATAAGTAAACCACCAAGACAGAGGCTTCCCGGCAATAATACCAGTCCTGCCGCGCCAGCATTCCGTACCCAAGGGGGGGGGGGCCGCGGGGTGCAGGAAAAAAGATTTCCTGCCTCCTATCTATCTAGGGAAATTCAGGAAGCTCTGAACGCTGAGGAGAAGAAAGAAACCATCCGCTCCGAAGACACGTCGATACTGCTGCTGCTGCATATCGGGGCGCCCGCATATAAATATCCTCTCCTCTCAACCCCCCAGTCGTACAGAGCGTCATTCAAACGCAAGGACGGGTAAGTCTTGAGCCCACCGTAACAACCACACAGAAGGAAGGGACGGGGAGAGAAAGAAATGGAGAGCACCCTCGTTATAAGGTTATCTCCTCCTCCCCACCCCCCCTAGCGCAAGTAGAGCTTAAATCGCACTCAGTCCCGAAACAAAGCGAACGAGCCTACGCCACAACACGTACACCGAAAGTGAACAATCGTAGGCGGCGCCATTTGCAGCTCACCATCACCATCACCACCTCCGTGCAACTACCACCACCAACCACCACCACCGTTACAACTACCACCACCACCACCGTTAAAACCACCAACCACAACGGCACTCGAGAGGTAGACTCCTCCGCCTGGGTGTTGGTCAAACCAGTGAGTCCCCCTCCCCCCCTCCCCGTAATCACCCATGACAGCACATGACGCTGTCGACCGGTGTGCCGCCACCGCGAGCAGACTTTAACTCTCTCTTTCTCTCTCTCCCTCTCTCCGCGTTCGTGTGTGTTTGTGTGTGTATGTGCATGTTGTGTCTGTGTCTCTTAGAGAGAGACATTGCTTGACCTCTGCGACTGTGTGCTCTATACCTTTTGACAATTACAACTTGTAACGGCTACTCGGACCCGTGTCCTCTACCTGCTGCCCTAGGCCCCCGCAAGGCCCCCTGATGCCCCCCCCTGGCTGTGTAACATGGGGGCCTGCACACTAACATCCTGCGAGACCGCCGCGAGTGGGGTAGAAGCCGCCAACAGAATCCTTTCTGTTATCTGCCGCCATCCACAAATACTTAACCATCCTATCACCGCCTTCACTATGAGTTACCGTTTGCACATACATACATACACGCAAACATACACATACATACATGCACACAGACAAAATACAAAAGCACAAGAACGCGTTTTCCCGGTTAATCAGTTCGCTGGAGCAGTTAAATTTTGACGACATAACTTCCAAAAACGCACCTGCATTTAACAAACCCAAAGGCGAATCCCGGCTTACTCATCCTGCTTCTATATTCTGCTCCCCCTCTACAACTGCGACGTCAGGGGTCATGTAGTTAAACCCACTTCTCCTCCAAGCAGCAGCTGCAGCAGCAGCAGCAGCGAGTGACAATGACCCTTTCCCTCCACCCCCCTACCCCTCTACCCCCCTACCCCTCCACTACCCCCCCGGGGCCCCCGCCGGCGGAGTATTCCTAAGTTCCCCTCGCATATGATTTGCCCTCACCCTGGCATGGCATGTCATGTTTCATGGAAAAACAAAGATACATGTATACTTTGGAGGTGGCCTCGCGCATGCAAGCATGTTTGCATGCAACCCCTGGGTTCCCCGCCAGCCCAGCCCGAGTGCCGAAGAGCCAGCGTCCCTAAATCCCCCTCTGGTCCCTCCGAAACCCTCCTCCGAAACCATCTCCCTCTAATCCGTAGTAACTTCAACCAGCCGCATATAGCTTACACCCCACCCCCAGTCGCAGATCGCAGTTCTGGAGTGACCTGTCTGGAGGGGCCCCTCCTTTGGTAACATTGCCCTCCTCCCTTTCTTCTTTCTGGCTATATATATGTATATATCGCATTTGCAATGTCCTCACCACCGACCACCGACACCTTTGCAGGTCATCCCCAAGAAGTTCCCCGAGCCCCCTCTTCCCGCCCCTTCCCGCCCCGTGTCTTGTGCGCACTCCAAGTGGGGGATCCTCTAGAGT
>NW_003307608.1:326078-328608 GCF_000143455.1 Volvox carteri f. nagariensis
TGTGCGCACTCCAAGTGAAGAGCTGCTCCGCATCACAATGGTGTGGTCCGTCTCCCCCCCCTCTTCCTCCCCCATCTACACTCCACCCCCTCGCCCGTCATTCCCCCATCAGCATCACCACTCATCTGTGGTTTGGTTCGTCTTCCCCCCTCCACCCGTACGTCACCGCCAACTCAAGTGCTGCCTAAGGTTCACCCCCCTCTCCCACCTCACCTCCCCTTCACCCCCTCCCCTCTTCCGTCACTTCTTCCTCCTTACCCTCTTCCTCCTTACCCTCTTCCTCCTCACCCCTTATCACGCCCCCCTCTCGCCCCCTCTTGTTTGTAAGGTCGGGGCCCCAGCCCGCAGCCCGCCCGCGGACCGGGCCCCCCCCCGCTAACACAACTACTGGTGCCAGTACGCACACGTGTACACATATACGACACTCCGCTCCAAGTTGTCAACTCTCTTCACCCTCTCCCGAACCCGGATATAGACCCCTCCGTAGCTAACTTGGCCCGTCACCTCCCGTCTCCTTCCCTTCCTCCTCCTCCTCGTATTGCCCCTGCCCAGTGCCCCGCAGTTATCGCCGGGTTTGGCGGAGGTTGCTTCTCCTCGTCCTCCCCCTCCTTGTCCTCCCCCTCCACCTCCTTTCCCTCCAACGCCACCTCCACCAACGCCACCTCCAGAGCTAGAGGTCATCCTCTCAGCTCGGGTCAGCCAGTTCGCTGCTTCTTGGCGACCGCCTTGAGACGTTTGAGCTTTTCCTTCCGGTGTCGCTCCTCCTCCTCCTCCGCCATCTCGTCCTCCATTCGGCCTGAAGACAAGGGCAATGGCGACGGTGAGGATGATAATGATAATAACAATAATAATGATAATAATAATAATAATAAAAATAATATAATAATAATAACAACAATAATATAATAATAATAATAATAATAATATAATAACAACAATAATAATAATAATAATATGATGATGATGGAAACGACGACAAACCACAACACAAAAAAGATGTTACAACAAGTACGGCACAAGGTAACAATTTTTTACATTGCTGATAATGTTTAAATTAAATTCAACGTCTACACAGGCAGTATTGACCAGGTCATGCACAGCGGAGTGCATGCCCCGGGGGGGGGGACAGGTGTTTGGGGTATTTCCCCCCGGAACCCCCCTGCCCCTCGGGTCGCCATGGCCTAGCGCCATCTCCCGTACATACTCGTACGACCCCCTCACATCCGAATTGTGAATTTTACCCTTTCACGCTCATCATTACAATTTCGTTCGAAAATCGAGCACGATTTCCTCACTTTGTCGAGAGCCGTTGCGTTCCCTTCTTGGCAACTGACAGTCGCCTAGTCCACGAGATGCTAACTCCCTAACTTTTTCGTTAGCCTTACTCTTCCTTTTCCTCCTTTACCGATTTTTGATTAAATAATCCATCATGCACCTTCGCAAAGGCCTTCACAGAAAAAAATAAAAAATAAACCCTAAGATATATTCATCCACCAAGGATATAACGCCCAACCCACATATAAACCTACATACACACACGGTGTCGACAACTCTCCCCCGGGCCCCCAAGTGGGGCTCTCAAACACCCACCCACCCGCCGACCTGCCGACCCGCTCGCGCCGCCCACCCCCCGTCTCCTCCTCCGCTAAGGAAGCTTCCGCGTATCCATCTACCCGGCAGGGGCACTCACCCATTCGCTCGCTCCGCTTCTCCTCCGCCACCACTTGACGCCAAGAGGCCTCCATCATCCTGTCGTCAAACGGATCGTCACGGTAGCGACTCGGATCGTACCTGCGCGTCGCCGTACATTCACAATTCCGTACATTTTCGTTAGCTCGTTGTACGCCATGCAAGTGAAAAACACAAACAAAGCACTCGGAAGGGTGAAAAGGGAGCAACACTGACAGTGGCGAAACTGGCGTATGTGTGTGTGTGTGTGTGGCGGGATGTGAGAAAGCAAAGCTAAGCCATGTGCACATACATACATGAATACATTCGTACCCCCTCCCCTTCCCTCTTCCTCTTCTCTATGAACCCATTCAGAACGCCATTACTGAAACCCCTCCCCTTTCCTCCCCTCCTCCCCTCCCCTAACCCCCCTCCCCTACCCCCCTCCCCTACCCCCCTCCCCTACCCCATCCTCTAAGCAGGTCCCCTCCTCTCCCCCCGTCACGTCGCAATGACGTCAATAGTCAGTCTTTGAGGTTGTCCTCCGCCTCCTCCCCCCTCCGCCTCCTCCCCCCTCCGCCTCCTCCCCCCTCCGCCTCCTCCCCTTTCAGCACTTTCCCGCACGCGGTCACCCCTCCCGTGCCCACTGCCCAAACTCCGCCACTCACCCCGTTGCTGCGAAACTGCCCGCCTTGTTCGCACCCCTCCATCCAGCCCCCGGCCCGCCCCTCCCCCTACAGGCACCCCCTCCAGTGTCGGAGTCCAGGGGGCCCCCCGGGCCGGAGGGGGCCCTCCTACCAACCCCCCTTTCCACCTCCCACCTCGTCCGACGGATACGCGTGAACTTCTCAGTCAGAAAATG